>NC_134491.1:29252616-29350116 GCF_040206685.1 Ascaphus truei
ACTTTTTACACACTCATATTACAATAGACTTTTTTTTAAATATACAATCATACAATTCTTCTAGAAAGAAAATGGGTTTATTTTAGAGAGTATACTGGACACCTAACAAGCTCCTATTGAACCCCCAAAATAATCACAACATATATATAAGCATATGAGTGTCACAGAGGAGTGCTACTGAGCATGGCAATATATATTTAAAACCAGAGACAGCACATAAAACACAGACAAAGCTCAGTTGTCTCTGATTTTAAATATATATTGCCATGCTCAGTAGCACTCCTCTGTGACACTCATATGCTTATATATATGTTGTGGTTATTTTGGGGGTTCAATAGGAGCTTGTTAGGTGTCCAGTATATTTTACAATTCTTGTTCAGCTAGTCCTGGCTGATTGGAGGTTGGCAACCTCCTACTTAATTTAAGCTCACCCCCCCCCCCACATTTAAATGGTTAAGGGCTCACTCCATAGCATCTTCCACACAGGGGAACTTGTTTGCTTGCAGGATGGTTGTGACATCTCTAATACAGAGTGCTTTTCCTGGTAATGTACAGGTTAATAAAGGCTTCAATCAGACTTAGAACTTTGCAACTAATATTGACAGATTTACTATAAATCATTCTTCCTGTTATTACACAGGTTATTAAGAATTTATATTAGCGTTAGGGACCCCTGAATTGTGGTCTGCCGTGACATTGGCTCAGGGGCTTACAACAATTTTGGCCAAAAATGTCAAACTAAAAGACCATTTTACTTAATAGATATTTATACATATATATTTAGGCACTGTACCGTGTATTATTTTAGAGAGCCCTGCCTTTTCCAATTTTACAGCACTAAATCTTTCTACAATACAGACCAAAGAGCCATACACCATTGTGTTATACATGTAGAGAGTTGTTAAATCAGGCACAATACCACTACTTTTTTTTAAGCCACTTTGCCCACAGGATTAAGTAAAGTGATTGTGGCCCATACAGATAGGTTGGATGCCGACTATAATACCATTAATGGACCAATATTGACCTTGCAGCCCATTGACTTGAATGGACTGTAAGGTGCCTTCAGCACCCGTGATGTCCCGTGATTGTACATGAGCTTTTGAAATCTCATTAGTCTCTATTCAAGACGTATTAATGACATTTGTGAGATCCCTGTGCAGTGGATTTCAAAATCTACTGACCCTAGGCACTTGCCTGTGTGGCCGCCTCCTTTCTGCCGCCCACCTGCTCCTTTGACATCCCAGCGTAAAATGATGCCACGGACGTCACGAATGTCATGTCGCACGGGGGTGTGTTGCCATGGAAACGCAACGTCATGACGTCATTTGACGCTGGGATTCCAAAGGACCAGGAGGGCGACAGCAAGGAGGTGGTCGACACAGGCAAGTGCATTCCCATTAGGTCCGATAGGCCTGAGAGTGCGGCAAAAGCATATGGGGTGGCAATTTTTGCCACCCCAAAATTTTGCCGCCCTAGGCCCGGGTCTAATGGGAACTCTGACACTGGTGAAGAACTATGATATCGGTCATAGCTTCCGATAAATCTACGCTTCCGCCAGGACCAATACAGCTCCCGGAAATTGTCATTGACCCATAAGAGTAAAAATGAAACATTATCATATTTATGTCTTAAAATATATTCCGTCAGCTTTGTAGACAACATGCACCTTGTGCAAATTATGATTCTGACTCATATTTGCCTCTTGGGTGTACAGCTACAGTATCAACATATTTTGGAAAACTGTTTTCATCTACACAAGGGTGTTAAGAATGCAAACCAGCCAGCTAACCATGTGTGAAGGTCACAATGAGTTCACCGCTAAGGGTTTATGCATAGAGGCAATGATTAAAGCACAAACCTCATTAAATATTTTCTGTATAATACAAAGTAGGGATTCAGCAACAGTTGCCAGTTCACTCTCATCTGCAGGGAGACTCCAGAAAATGTAAAAAAAAAATTCCACCCCTGTTTATTTCCTTCATGTATCAGGAAAGATGTGAAGGAAAGTGACAGTGGGAGGGGGTATAGGGGAACGAGACTGAGGGTAGTGATGACGAGACTATGCAGTGTTCTAGTGATTTGATAACAAGCCAATCTAAAACTAAATGGGGTCGGCATATTGTAGAATGAAATGTGTCTATTGCCATACACTGTTACTTGAAAGGAGCAATCTGTGCAATACCGTGTGTGTATTTAAATAAATCAGTTCTGAAGGATTAGATAATACTTACTACTTTTTTCAATTCTTAATGCCATTTTTAATACGTTTTAATACACTGAGAATCCATTGATTTATATAGCTGGCTTTAGCACACTTCCCCAGCAATGCAAGATCTTTGGAACACTTTCCCATTTGTGATAATTTGTTGTCAATATTCATAGCAGTTTGAGCTGCAACTGTAACAATAGATAATGTTACCTTAGAAATATAAGGATACATTGTAGCTGCTGAGTTACACTGACTGAAGGATTGATTGAAACAGAAAGACAGTCATTTAGTGAATCCTGGGAAGCAGAATTTTGCTGATCAATCACAAGAGAACAAATCAATTGGCAGCATAGTAATTTGTTTTCAATAAAGGTAATTAAAGGCTACACATATTAAAACTTTTTTTATATAACGTGCCGCTTGGCTTGCCTTTTTAAATATTGTTAGTGTACCATATCTGCCCATATTCTCTCCCAGTTCAAATCCCTTCTTTCTGACACTACAATTTCTTAATGGGAAAATGTTTTGCTATAGTGAATTTGTAAACATTATCAACTAAGGAAAGGGTTCTTTACAGTAAGGGTAGTTACAATGTGGAATTCATTACCCATGGAAACTGGCAGATACAATAGATATCTTCAAAAAATGGTTGGATATCTTTTTAGAAAGGAAAGGTGTACAGGGATATACCAAATAAGTAAACATGGGAAGAATGTTGATCCAGGGAGTAATCCGATTGCCAATTCTTGGAGTCAGGAAGAAATGTATTTTTCACCTTATTCAATGATTTTTCACTGTTTTTTTTTTTTTGCCTTTCTCTGGATGAAAATACTGTAAATACAAATATAGGATAAGTATCTGTCATCTAAATTTAGCATAGGTTAAACATGATGGACATATGTCTTTTTTTTTTTTTAACTTATGTTGCTTTGTAAATATGTCATGTATGTAAAATGTACCAGTTGAATATCCAGCAAATGAAGACTTAATCATTCCTATTTTAAATTACAATTGCATAGCAAATAAAGAACAGTTAACATTATCCCCAAATATGATTTCAGTTGTTTTATTGGTTATGTCAAAGAGAAAAGAGAGAGGAGGTCAAAATGACCCTTGCAATTCTGTTCAAGTGTAAGTAGCAATAGTTCCATGTAAGGGAGGTACGTTTACAGTATACTGTATGGCTGAAAGCAGAATAACGCCTTCAGAAATGTTTATACTGTATTCTGCCAGCAGACTTTTATCAGCGTGTTCTAGCTGTCTATTCATATATGGAAGATCTGTGGATGAACCCTTGAGTTTTTATTAGCTTCTAACTTGGCTGTACAATGTACATAGTGCAGCAGATTCATGGATCAAGTTGATATGTGCCTACAGTAGGTGGCCATTCGCATCAGGGCCGCCAACAGGGGGGGTCTGCCGAGGTTGGTGTCCCAGGCCCGGTGAGTCAGGGGGGCCAGCTGCCCACAGGGCCACCAAGAGGGGGGACTTAGGGTAATGACTGCCGGTCGCGGCTGGGCCCCGGCTCTGCAACAGATGCAGGCCTTCCTGTCCCAGCCTCTGACGTCAGCGTGCCGGGCCCCTCTAACGTCAGCGTGCCGGGCCCCTCTGACGTCAGCGTGCCGGGCCCCTCTGACAGCGTGCCGGGCCACTCTGACGTCAGCGTGCCGGGCCCCTCTGACGTCAGCGTGCCGGGCCCCTCTGTCGTCAGTGTGCCTCAGATTCTGGTGCGCGCTGACCGGAAGCTCGGCGTGGGACACAGAGTGAGGAGGCCTGCATCTGATGGCTGGTCGCAGTCGGACCCCGACTCTCTGCCGAATCCCGCAGCCACTGGACCCCGCAGCCACCGGTCCCTGCAGCCACCGGTCCCCGCAGCCACCAGTCCCCGCAGCCACCGGACACTGCAGCCACCAGTCCCCGCAGCCACCGGACACCGCAGCCACCAGTCCCCGCAGCCACCGGTCCCCGCAGCCACCGGTCCTGACCATCCCCAAGGTATGTCTACTTTTTTATATATGGTTGGGGGGGGGGCCTGGGGGGAGGGAGTGTGGGATTTTTATATGTATTGGAGGAGTGAGAGTCTTGTTATTTGTATCGGGGGAGTGGGGGTCTTGTTATTTGTATCGGGGGAGTGGGGGTCTTGTTATATGTATTGGGGGAGTGGGGGTCTTGTTATTTGTATCGGGGGAGTGGGGGTCTTGTTATATTTATTGGGGGGAGTGGGGGTCTTGTTATATTTATTGGGGGGAGTGGGGGTCTTGTTATATGTATCGGGGGAGTGGGGGTCTTGTTATATGTATTGGGGGAGTGGGGGTCTTGTTATATGTATTGGGGGAGTGGGGGTCTTGTTCTATGTATTGGGGGAGTGGGGGTCTTATTATATGTATGGGGGGGTTGGGGGTCTTGTTATATGTATTAGGGGGATTGGGGGTCTTGTTATATGTATCGGGGGAGTGGGGGTCTTGTTATATGTATTGGGGGAGTGGGTGTCTTGTTATATGTATTGGGGGTGGGGGTCTTGTTATATGTATCGGGGGAGTGGGGGTCTTGTTATATGTATTGGGGGAGTGGGGGTCTTGTTATATGTATGGGGGGTGGGGGTCTTTTTATATGTATGGGGGGGATGAGGGGTCTTGTTATATGTATTGGGGGGGTGGGGGTCTTGTTATATGTATTGGGGGGGTGGGGGTCTTGTTATATGTATTGGGGGTGTGAGAGTCTTGTTATATGTATTGGGGGGTGGAGGTCTTGTTATATGTATTGGGGGTGTGAGAGTCTTGTTATATGTATTGGGGGGAGTGGGGGTCTTGTTATATGTATGGGGGGTGGGGGTCTTTTTATATGTATGGGGGGGATGAGGGGTCTTGTTATATGTATTGGGGGGGTGGGAGTCTTGTTATATGTATTGGGGGTGTGAGAGTCTTGTTATATGTATTGGGGGTGTGAGAGTCTTGTTATATGTATTGGGGGTGTGAGAGTCTTGTTATATGTATTGGGGGGAGTGGGGGTCTTGTTATATGTATTGGGGCCCTGCTTCTTGCATTTGTCCTGGGCCCCAAGATTACTGTTGGCGGCCCTGATTCGCATTATTTTCAGATGAAAATCCATCATAGACTTCAATGGAGATTTGTGGACAAAAATAGCCTGAATGGTTCGGCACATTTAGTCTTTATCTGGAAATCTTACTTGTTCATGCTATAATCTTCATACAGCTCAAAAACTTGGGGCACTGTGTATTAAATCTGTAGATTATTTGCCTGTAGTTTTCAACCCTTTTTTGGCTAATGCAGCAATACTACTTTCCAACTTTTTTTTTACCTTTCTTTTTTATTATTTGTATATGTAAAGCATGTGACAATGTATAATTAATTATACATTCTTACCTAAGGTGCTAATTGTCTGGTGCTCCTGTTATAAATCCGTCAAAATTCTGATTGTGTGCCTAACGTAATGGCTGCTTCAGTTAGTGTAACTCAGCAGCTACAATGTATCCTTATATGACTCAGGTAACATTATTTATTATTACAGTTTGCATCTCAAATTGCTGGGAACATTTGTAACAAATTATCACAAACAGGAAAGTGTTGCAAATGTCTTTCACTGCTTGGGAAGTGTTTTAAAACCTGCTACAGAAATCAAAGGATGCTTTAAAACTAATTAAAAATGTTATTAAGAGTTAGATTAAAAAAAAAAAAAAAAAATCACTACAGCTCAACCCCCTTATAACGCTGTGCTTGGGGTCCAAAGAATCACATCGTGTTATAAGCAGATCGCGTTAGAAATAATGTACAACTGTATGCATTGTACAATAAAGTATTTAAGATACCAACAATCGTGTTGTAAAGTATTCTCAAATACGAAAATTGGGAGCCGCGCTTGCATCGCGTTATAAGCGGATTCGCGTTGTAACGGATCGCGTTATAACGGGGTTGATCTGTATTACCTAATACTACAAAACTGATTTCTTAAAAAAAACAACAAAAAAACCCATAAGATTAAGCATATTTTGCTGCTTTCGGGAACCCTTTAATTATATTGTGAAATTCTGTGAGATCAGATGCATTGTAAGGAACCCCGACCCTCTCTAATAGCGCGTCTGAGATCAGATGCATTGTAACGATCCCCAACTCTCTCTAACAGCGCTTCTTAAATCAGCTGCATTGTAAGGAACCCCAACCCTCGCTAATACTGCAGCACGTCTGCGAACTGATACATTGTAAAAGTCTTCTGTGAAAGTGACCTGAAAATTGCAGGAAACCCTTGTTGAAAAACACTGTTATATGCACTTTTCTGATTCTGCGGTCTGGTGTCTACTTTAAATGTACTACACTTGTTACAGATTTATTAGATGTACGCTGCCTCAGACTTGGTGTTTGTTTTTTTTGACACAGCAGAAGGGGGAAAAAATATCAACCTCTGCAGCCATGGCTACAATTCTAAAGCATTTCATAGAAAATTCGCAATGGTGGCCATATTTAAAAGTCCCAAGGAATACACCTTATGTCAATAAACCTAAAGGAAGCCCCACAACAATTGTACATCTTTGCTCCAAGTGGAACTACCAAAAATGTGGTTTACAAACAAGCCTTACAATGAACATACACTTTCGTACATTTCCATCATCTCAAAATATTATCATACCAACCTCAACAAAACACTAACACACTCAATTCACTGCACTCATCTTTTATTACAAAATATTTCACCAACACACACTTCACCATTACATCAAATACACTACTCTCAACAATGGACATAAACATATTTCAACAAGCCTTTACAACAATTAAATTTTCATAACTAACAACCGTAACAATTAACATACACTTAACAAAATTGCCCTCATATACATGTGCTTTCTACTGTTTTTCTTTTACAAATACAATTTTAAAAAATATTACATAACATTCACATAACATTACAAGTTTACAATACAACATTTACAACAATTCACATCCCGGGCAACGCCGGGTCTCTCAGCTAGTTTTCAATAAAGTTGTTAACCCCACCCACAGATATTGAGACTGACTTGAGTCAGTGATTTGCGATTATTTAAAAATGTGTTTTCATTCTTATACAAGGTAGATTAAAAAAAATCCCACTGAGGAAAAACAGGGGCTACATATGAAAAAGTCTATTTTAATGCATGGTAGAAATTAATTAACATTCTATGATTTAACATGTATTGTTGATTGAAGTCTCAAAATGTCATGTACAAACAGCACCTGCAGAAATTATTGTGTCAGTCCATTAAAAAGCAGCACTCCTTGCAGAATGTAGTTGAACAATTTGCATTCTTATTCTCTCTTCCAGTTTCTAATAAGTGACCGGGACAGGGACCCCCAGTGCAATCCTCACTGCTCCAGATCGCAGCCCAGACCAGTGTGTGCTTCAGATAGTCGGACCTATGAATCCATGTGCGATTATCAGCGAGCCAAGTGCAAGGATACTGCCCTCAGCGTGACTCACCGAGGAAGGTGCAAAGGCAAGGAAATCCTAAATATATCTCATATATGTATATATATATATATATATATATATATATATATATATATATATATATATAATGTATGTATGGACATAGACAAGGAGGGGGTTACTCATTATAGTACGATAGTGACACTGGGTCACTACTGCACTGACACTGCCATTGACATGAATAAGAGTTTCCATGTGGTAGAAGCGAATGTCTATCATACTGAAACATAGAAATTGATGGAGGGTAAGAACAATTTGGCCTTCTTAGTCCAGTCCATGTTTCTCTTTCATTCCTTAACTTCTTTAACGTTTCCAGGCACTTATGAGTTCTGAGATGGAGACAGCAAATAAAATATCACTTGTGAGCACAGTCGCACGTCCCAGACAGGTCTGCCACTCTGCTTTTCACCATCATCTCCTAAGCATACAGTGCTTCCACTGCAGCCAGGGATTCCAAGGCATTTTTCCCATTTGTTTTTATACAGGATTGAAGCAGGGGGTCTTCGTAGTTGAACACCATTCATTTCTGCTCTGGGGACCCCCTGCTTCCAGAGATACTTAATTCCATTGTGGGTGCCGGTAGCTGCTCCAGGGTTAACTATATGGCTGCTTTTCAACGCTCGCGGGCCCTGCGGGCCAATATCAAACCATGATGTCATCAGGTTTGGCTTCCTATTGGCGCATGTTACCGGGGGGGGTTTAAACCGCAGAATTCTGCAGAAAGATACCGGCACCCTCTTCGGAGGTAAGTATCTCTGCAAGCAGGGGGTTCAGGGGGCTGAAATGAATGAGGATCCACTCCTGAGACCCCCTGCTTCATTCCTGTATTTAAAATGGAAGGAACCCCCCCCCCCGGCTTGGATTGCTTGTTTAATGTATAAGCCAGTGAGTTTCTTTAGCAGTGATGTGTTCCCAGTGTTAGTAGTATCTACTGTATGCTGCTCGATCATTTTAGTAACATTGTATCTTCCTGTCATATACAGTACAGTATGGAGAATTATGTGAAACTACACTGATGTCTATGATACTTGGAACTTCCTCTACCATAACGACATCACCAAAATACCAGCATGGCAACTTCTCGGTCTAATGTAAATAAATCTAATTTAGCTAGCCTCTTCCCATAAATCAGATTATCCATCCCCTTTATTAATTTGGTGGCTCTTCTCTGCACTCTCTCAAGTTCCATAATGTCTTTTCTTAGGAGTGGTGCCCAAAATTGTACTTCATAGTCAAGGTGTGGTCTTACTAATGCTTTGTAAAGGGGCATAATTATGTTTACTTCCCTTCCATCCATTGCCCGTTTAATGCAAGATAAAATCTTGTTTGCCTTTGCAGCTACTGCATGACTTTGGGCACTATTGCTAAGCCTGCTGTCTACAAGCACTCCTAAATCCTTCTCCATCAAGGATTCTCCCAATTTATCCCCATTTAATTTGTAAGTCGCCTGTTTATTCTTGTTTCCCAAATGCATAATCTTACATTTATCTGTACTAAACCTCAACTCGGCTTCAAACATGAGATTTCTGAAGCTTTCTTTCCTCTCATCGGTCTGTGCTCTTAGCAGTCCTTGACAAAAACAGCATGTTTTCTACATTTCCTATTGGTTAATGTGCTTTATACACTTAGGCCTTGTACCCAGCTTTGCAAAGCTGGATATTTAAATTAGGTCATTTAATGTATGTAATAATTTGTGTTGCTAAGTTGGACTGCAACTCAAATGTCATTTTCAATGCAGGGTGCAAAAATCTAGCACAACATAGCTCCTACTCAAATTAATAGGAGTTAAGATGTGTTAAAAACTAGCACCCTTTAGTGCATATGGGCCTCAGATGTGTGTGTCTTCTCAACAGATGCTGGCCAAAGCAAGTGTCGTTTAGAGAGAACTCAAGCCCTTGAACAGGCGAAAAAGCCCCAGGAAGCTGTGTTTATTCCAGAGTGCAATGAGGATGGGTCATTTACTCAAGTAAGAATTCTCCCCTTAACATTTACAGCAGCACCAGAGTGCAATGGAACCTCAGCATTTCTGGTCATGTGATCAATTCAGCAGTGATCTCAATGCTCTGGCCTGCCAGGGTCCAGGGAACTTGGAGAAGATCTGCCAGGTCCATGTCACACCAGGCGCATCACAAGGGCAGTCTATGGTTAAGTGAACAATTTTGCTTGGGTTTTTTTTCATCGATTTTTTAAAAATTTTTTTTTTTTTTACATTTGTGCCGGGGTGGCCAACGCAGGGCCACAAAGAGGTCATCTTTTAACAGTATCCATAATATCTAGCCTGCTGGTGGCTCTTGAGAACTGGAGTTGGCCACCCCTGCATTAGTGTAAATGTAGGGTTGGTGCCTCCTCTGGAGCTGAACTGTGCTATTGCCAGCTTCGAAGATTCCACGGTTCTTGTAATCCAGGCCGGTGTAGAAGCACATTTAATTCTACACTAACACAGAAAACGGTAATTATCCTAAAAACTGAAAAAAGTTTGGTTGAGTTCCGGAGGATCCCCCATTTCTAATTATGTGAAACAATACTCCATTTAATCTTTTGAGACCCCCATGAAGTACCATGCACAATATAGGTGCTGACAATTATGGGCTTATTACGTAGAGCAGAAAGTCATGCATTAAATGTTCAATTTGTAGTGGGAGGTCGTATTCAATGCTTCAATGGAGTGGTGAACACAAACTGAAAACGCCACTTCCTTTCACGCCCTATGAGCCTATCATAGCATTATCGGTATTATCACAGTTTAATGAATAACCCCTTATGTATATTTTGCCATGTATTTAGTCAGCTTATGACATACAGATGCAGCAAACCTTTCACGATTTCTATTTCTGGGCATACCCAGGATGTGCTGCATGATTTCTTCAAACTTTCCCACGTTAAGATGCGCGTTTACTAGTGTTTAGTGTTGTCTGCAATACCGTTGAAAAACTCAAGTGGGCGATTACGAGCTGTTGTCTTAAAATCTAACAATCTAAGTGCAATTCAACCTGTCTTTTATTGCTGTACAGTTCTGCAAGAGTGTGTGTGTGTGTGTGTGTGTAATTTGAAGATTAACGTTACGAGTTCATACTGTATTCTGTACATGGGAAAGAAGTCCTTTCTGAGGCTCCTTAGCCATACACAAATCCTCTAACTGTAGAAGATTACACATATGAGCACACACAACAAAAAGTATTTTTGTGGAATTAAATGTTGTATTTGTACAGGATAATAAAGGGAAAAGGAGTAATACAAAAAACCAACGTCGCCTCTTCTTCCGAATGTAAAATATTTATTCTGCGCATGCGTGTACAGTATGTCTAATTGGAACCTGGTTGAAACGCGTATGCGTGTAATCACATTTATGCGCATGCGTGTATGTAATTTCCACACGGAGTCGCTAGATACTGTATCTGCTACACCGAATAATTTTTGATTGAACCACCTGTGCTCAAGCAGGGATATGCTTGAAACCTGCACTGTTGAGGTTCCTTGAGGACTGGATTTGGGAACCACTGTGCTAGACAGTAGTACAGTACTGTTGTTAGTGTATCTAGATAGTTAAAAACACTTTTATTTTAATATATTTTATTTATTGTTATTTCTTTTATTTTCTAGATTTAATGTATTATTGCTGCTACAGTATACTAAGTGTCAGACTTTCAAGTTAGTATTGCCACAACAATGTTACGTTCTATTGGGAAAAATTTTACTGTGTAACTTCGGCTAAAAGGAGCTTTAATCAAATTGTATCCAACAAAAGGATGCATGCTAACAATAAGCATTAGGTTTTGCTAGTGGTCTTGGGGGGGGGGGGGGGTAGGAAAGGGATTTGTTATGCATGGATTGGAGAACTGTGTCATACCTGGCAGTATTGTTGTGAGAGTTTACTGCACCAAGGGGGGGGGGGGGGGTGCGGGGGAAGAAGGGGGGTTCATACAGGGTGTCTTCACCCAGCTCCAGACATGCAAAATACAAAACAGAAATAGAAAAAAATTATTATACCATGGCGCCAGTACAGTCCATTGTTAAACTGTAAAATTGAAAAATAAAAACATTAAACAATGAAACAATTTAAAACAATCAAGTATCTTTTTACAGTATTTAGATTAAAAACATTATCAGTCATCAAACAATTCGATGGAGCTCCAGGGAAAAGACCTTGTATCCCTTGATCTTGATATTCACACTGGTAGTGAAGTCATTTTGGCTAAATCCCCATGAAGGACTTATCACACGTGCGCATGCGTGTTAAACCGGCAGAGAAAAGTTATTAATTGCCCGGGGGAGGTGTCGATAAGCAATTGAATCCATGTTGGTTTGTGAGGGGGGGGGGAGGTGCAACTCACTTTGCCAGACCTAGTGTGCAAGATTATACTGTATACTGTACTTCAAAGAAATCATTTGAACAGTTTTACAATCAAAGTTCTCACAATAGTACAGAAATACCATGGGTATGTGTCTGAGATATTTCCATAAACCGTATGCAAAGCAGACCAAGCCTAACAAAAGGGGAAGGTTTTCAATAGTAGAGGTATACTGTAACCTCTCCCACCCAAATAAAAATGAGAGTATGCCACCTTATATAGAAATAAAAAGTAAATGATTTTAAGAATGTATAAATTGATAAAATATTAAAAACATGCATCACACAATGTTTTCTTAAAATGACTCATTTATTAAGCCCTTGTCTAGAAGAAAAGAAAAAAAATAAACGGTTCTGCCTTATTTTTTTTTTCTTCAAACTTGATATTCACACACTGGTAGTGAAGTCATTTTAGCCAAATCCCCATGAAGGACTTATCACACGTGCACATGCGTGTTAAACCGGTCAGAGAAAACCAATGAATCGCCCGGGGGAGGTGTCGATAATAAATAAATTAAAAAAATACAAATATATACTTTTTTTAAACAAAATGGCCGCCGTGATCAGGGGTTTCGTGAGGACTTACCCACATCTGCAGCTCTGTCCCTGCTTCATCAGCTTCGGGCGTGTGTGTCTTTTGTTTTGTTTAAATAGGGCTCTTGTTGCCAGTCCTTTCCCCTATGGCTTTTGACACCCAAAGACTACATCTCCCAGCATGCTCGCTGCCTGACAGAGCCTCGTGATTTGTTATTAAAGTTTGCCCCCCAAAAAAGCTATAGCAGATCGTGCTATAATGGGGTTGAGCTGTACTGTACTGTATAGCAGGGGTGCGCAAACTATTCACGCTGCGCCCCTCCCTGCTTACTCCCCCCCGCTGTTTGCGCCCCCCTGCCTTCCTTCCTGGCATGCGGGGGTCATGTGATGTCATGCCATGACCCACGGCGTCATTTGATGCCACATTGCCATGGCGACGCGTCGCCGAAGACCCAGCTGGGGTTACAGAGGCCTCACGCCTCCCCTGGCATTAAATTTAAATGCTGTGGGGAAGAGCGCGGGGCCTCTGTAACCACCCGCACCCACCCAGCAAAATCTCTCGCCCCCCCCTTGGGGGCGCCACCCAGTATGTACACCGCTGCTATATAGTGTAAAACAGTATACTGTAGTACATTATATTTAACTTCATTATAAACTTTGCCAACCGGGTGGAGATGAGCCAATGTCAGAGGTGTATTGTGCGTACAAGCTGGAGTCACTCCTGTAGTCTGCATTATAGTTGACAGGTGCCTGCTGAAGCTGCTGAAGCTGGTAATCATGCTGGTACTCAGGCTGGTACTCAGGCTGGTTATCTGGTTTGAAATCTGTCTGGAAACCTTGCTGGTTCTCTGGCGGGGGCCAGGTAGCAAGGATTGCTGTTCACCAGGTTTTCACTGACGGTCGGTCCGTTATTGTAAGCCGGTGCTGGTACATTGCTGGATCGGGAAAGACGAATCTTAAATGGATTAAACCCGACCTTTCTCCTTTTGCAGTTGCCATGAGCAAACATACTGTCAAAAAGTGGTAGCACAGACCAATACCCTCTGCTATCTCCCGGTGGAGGGGCAGTGCGAAAAAAGCATTCTTCAATAGTTAACGTTTGCCTTACCGAATGCTTCCACCCACGAACGTTCGGTGAAAATTTGAAAAAATCATAGTTCGAAATTAAATATTCATATATTTCTGATAGTCGCCTTCTTATCAGTTCCAGCATTAATTGCAGAAAATATTAAATATGCATAACTACAGTCAGGTTTGCGATACATGTCGGAGTTGACATGATGTCCATTCAGCAACTGTGAAGGGATGTACTGTAGAACAATGTAGAAAAAAGTCCAACGCGTTGTGTTTTAGAGGTTTTTATTATGAAACGCCTAAATTTGATAACGTCGTCAGCGTCTTCAAGGACCAAGGTCGATTCACACTGGATCACTGTGGTAGACTTGGTTTTTATCTGGTTTTTATACACCTCCAAATTCACACAGTATAGCACAGTACATAACTGTACAGTACTGCAACGGGAATTCATCCATTTCTGCCACCTGGCGGACACGCGAAGAACTGCACCAAATAAATCAGAATCCAGGTCATTTAAAAAAATCAACAGCTGTAAACACAGGTGTGACTTGCGGCATTCATGGCAGCCTTCACAGAACAATAACCTGTGAATGCCGCGTGGAATACAGCAGAGTTCCCGAAAACGGCTCTGTGAAATGTTCGGATAACGGCCGCTGCATCTGTAGGAATTGTTTTAGGGAAAGATGATGCGGATATGCCGCTGATAGGATTGGAAGTAGGGGATACTTAACAGTATAGTTACAGGGTTCTCCTGAGGGATTTAAATGGGCATCGAATCAGAAGCCACAAACAATGACATTGACGTTTCCTATTGGCCAGCATTTTGAAGCCATTTTGTTCCCTCTGAAGGGAAATTTAAAACCAGTGACTACAACTGTGCGTATCTCTGGAACCAACGGGTCCTGGAGCTAAAAACTGTTTATCTCTCAAGAATCCCCCGGATCCAATCCTGTAATAAAAAAAAGATTATACTGATTAAATTAAATTAATTAAATTTAATTAAATCACATGAAAATGGGTTATTTCAATCTCTATAGCCTCTATTCAATATGCTGTGAAACTCTGGGGCGTAGCTATAGCCCGGGGCCTGTGTTCTTGGGGGCCCCATCTCCTCCCCTGTCGGCGGCCCTGCTGACCATCTCTCTTTCTGCTCCTCCAGATAGAGGCAGGCGGGGGAGATGATGGCATGCGGCAGCGGCGTGAAGCCGAGGAGCAGCTGGCAGAGAAGTTAGGAGTTGCACGGTGGTAGAGCAGGATGGCCGTGTGGAGCGCGCCCCAGCGGTCCAACCTGGAAGTCTTTCTTATTTCCGGTGTCCTGCTCTGCCTCCGTGCAACTCCTAACGCCTCTGCCGGCTGCTCCTCTGCTTAAATCTGGTATCCCACCAAGTTCCATCATCTCCCCCCACCCCCTGCCTCTATCACCACCCTGTACCACAGGTAGGTATGGAGGAGGAGAGATCTGTAAGAGGGGGGAGAGCTGGAGGAGGGGAAGAGAGCTGAGAGATGATGAGGAGGGATGATAAGGAGAGAGGAGGAGGGGGAGAGAGCCGAGGAGAGATGATGAGTAGAGATATCCTCCAATTTAAATCGAGGCAAATGTTTCTCCTGAATCTACGGAATACTTTCACTTACAATGGGACCCTGAAATGTTTTTCACCCGGGGGCCCACGCATGGCTATCTACGCCACTGGTGAAACCACATCCCTATGACATTAAAGTCTCTAAGACCGTTAATCAGATCTGAGCTCAGAGCCCTACCCAGGGGTGGCTAACACCAGTCCTCTTTGACTGAGCAACTGTTTGAGATACCTGTGCTGAAGCGGGGATATCCCTAGTACCTGGCCTGTTGGTGGCCCTTGAGGACTGGAGTTGGCCACCCATGGCCTTACCTAATGTGGAGAAGCATATTAAATAGGAGCCTATGTCTCTATGCCAGTTCAATGGTTATGTAAAGCTTTCTGACCAATGAATTTCAGCAATGATAAGAAACCTTTCAAGAGCTGCTGCTGCACGCTTTTTAATTCTTTACCCAGACCTCTTTGCAACCAATTTTACATAGGTTAAATGGGCCAAAGGGTACCGAATACTGCACACGTTTTTATTGTTTGGTTCCCCATAAGATGCAGTGATTTGCCCTAAACTATTAAGGAGCTGGCGCTGGAACTAGTTTCTTTTAGTTTCAACAAATATATACAAAACAGCTAATATTAACAAGATAAAAACATAATAAAAAAACGTCATAGGAACAAACATATAAATATAGAGCTGATAACATAAACCAGGCCTGCACAAAACCCGGCCCGCGGGCCGCATGCTCTCACTGTGCGGCCCGCGGCGGCTTTCCGCTCTACCCCTCCCTCCCAAGTCCTCTCTACCCATCCGCCTCCCTCCCGAGTCCGCTCTCCCGCTCCCCATCCCCCAAGAGCCCGCTCTCCCCCTCCCCCAGGAGCCAGCTCTCCCCCTTGAGCCACGGCAGCAGCGCGCTCTAGCATTGAGGCACTTCCGTGCCTGCTGCTTGCTAGAGCGCGTGCGTGAATGTCCTGCCTGCTCTGCCACCTCCTCCGCATCAAACCAAGGTAGGGGGGGGGGGTAATTGGAGATGCAGGGGGGGAGTAATTGGAGGTGCAGGAGGGAGCCATTTGAGGTGCAGGGGGGGTGATTGGAGGTGCAAGGGGGGTGATTGGAGGTGCAGGGGAGGGTCATTGGAGGTGCAGGGGGGTCATTGGAGGTGGTGAGAGTGATGTGAGGTGCAGGGGGGGGAGAGTTATGTGAGGTGCAGGGGGGGGAGAGTTATGTGAGGTGCAGGGGGGAGAGTGATGTGAGGTGCAGGGGGGGGAGAGTGACGTGAGGTGCAGGGGGGAGAGTGATGTGAGGTGCAGGGGGGGAGAATGATGGGAGGTGCAGGGGGGAGAATGATGGGAGGTGCAGGGGGGGTGGGATGTGTGTGGTCTGCAGGGGGTTATTGTGTGTTTGATGTGGAGGGAGTATTATGTGTGTGGGTGAGGGTGAGAGATGGGGTATGAGAGATAGATGGGGAGTATTGCAAAGGTTGATAGTGAGCGGTTCTGGGGGAGATATGAGGAAGATAATGAAGGGTGCTGGTGGAGATATGAGGATGATGATGAGGGGTGCTGGGGAAGATATATGAGGATGATGATGATGATGACGATGATGATGATTTTACCCGTGAGGCCCAAATTTTTTTTCCTTGGAGCAGTTCGGCCCTTCTCACTTTACGAGTTGTGCAGGCCTGACATAAACGCACAGCATGAAGGATCTCTTGGCTCACCTTGCCTTGTCAATTATCTGTATTTACTGTAAAACATGAAACCCTACTTGATCGCAGGCTTTTATTTTGTATTTCCTGAGCCATTAGGGCTCCCATTTTTATATCCAGTTTGTAGTTTCATTAAACTTTCACATCAGCCAAAAAGTTACATTTGTGATTTAGGCAACATATAAATACTGTACAGTACATGAGCTCAGGTTACTTTCAGAGTTGCTAGAGAACATCTTCCTTCTCCACTCTTACTCCCCACAGGCGGTGATCTGGCAGGGTCTGTAGTGTAAGAGCAGCTACATTCAGATGAATTATGTTTTTGTGCTGGGCAGATTGTTCTGAGTGGTTCCATCAATCATGTATTTGGCATCAGTGTGTGACCGGCAGAAGTGTACGAAGTTATATGGGGCTACTTGCAAACGCAACAGTGAATATAATGGAAAAAATATATAGAAAGAGCTTACAATGTAATTGTGTAGTGTTATATGCATACTGATGCCCCAGGTGAAACAGCAGGTGCTGGATGCCCAATTTAGATCTCCCTTAATCACTAGACCACTTTTACTATAGTAGGCATAATGTCCCAAAACCGCATGTGTGTTAATTACTGTCAAATTATCAAGCAACTTTGCATTAGTTTGTACTGGTTTAGCATCACTAGTG
The DNA here is from genome assembly GCF_040206685.1 of Ascaphus truei. Taxonomy (NCBI): domain Eukaryota; kingdom Metazoa; phylum Chordata; class Amphibia; order Anura; family Ascaphidae; genus Ascaphus; species Ascaphus truei. The sequence continues at coordinate 29,270,209 of NC_134491.1, forward strand.
CCAGCCAGCAGGACAGGGAGGGGTTTATTGACAGAGAAGGAGAAACCAGAAACATAGAATTTGATGACAGAGGAGCCACTTGCTAACCTAGACCTATCTTCCCATCTGCTGTAAAACCTCAGATCCTTATGCCTATTCCAAGCATGTTTACATTTCCTTACTGTATTAGCCTTTACCACGTATCTCAGGAGGCTATTCCCCGAATCCATCTCCCTTTTATGTTTACCCTGAGCCTCTCACCCTGCAGCTTCACAGAATGCCATCTTGTTGTAGCACTTCTCTTGTCTGAAATATGCTTCCTTCTTGTACTTTGTTGAGACCCCGTTATATATCTGAACATTCAAGCATATCCGCGCTCTCCCTTCTATCCTGTAAGCTGTACATATCAAGGTCCTTGTAGTCTTCCTCGAATCCTTTCTGTAGATCATGCACCATTGTAGGAGCCCTTTTTGCATAACCGCAAATGTATTTACTGTATGTCCTTCCAGTGGTATCTAAGTTGGAAGGGTTTCTTGACGAACATGCAAGTATAATTTTGGGATATATCTATTTGTAATTTGTCATTTTTTTGTTCTTCTAAAATGAACAGATTTAGCATTTTTTAGATGCATTTGGGGTATTCTTTTAGATGCATTGGGATTTTTTATATATGTAAATATGTACATTATATATTTTGATTGACTGGCACTGAGTTTTGAAGCAGGGGAACCTGGTTCAATTCCCAGTGTTGGCTCCTTCTGATCTTGCAGGGGAGAGAAATACATGCGAGGCGGGAGAGTGAGAGGGGTGAGATGGAAGGGAGAGAAATACATAGGAGGAGGGGGGGGGCGAGAGAGGGGGCTCGTGAGGTGTGAAATGGGGGGGGGGGGGGGGCGGCAATACCGCTGACACGGAGAGGGGCCCTGCTCAAAATGTTTGTCCTGGGCCCCACGATTTCTGTTGCCTGCCCTGGACATGTGGCAGCCATTTTGTTTACTCTTCCCAGGGGGGAACCCCTAGAATTGAAAATAGCGAGGTTTAGCTATAAAGGACCCCTCGGTTCCCATTCTGTAAAAAGAATTGTGGGGGGGAAAAGAAATATTGGGATTGCTGCATTAATAGATTTAGTAAAAACACTTGAAGACAGAGTTTAGATCACCCCCCCCCCCCTCCCCTATCCCCTACTTTTAACTTTAGGATACAGTACACTCGAAAAATCAAACTTGAATGCTTTTCAACTTCTGTTCACTATAATCTCATCGATGAAAAATCCTTATATGGGTCCCTAAAAGTTATCAACTAACCCCAAGTCTACATTTCTCTGGTACCAACACAGCTAATAGAACTTTGAAGTGCCTCATACAGTATGTGTGTTAAGATGGCAACTCAGGGTCTCCGGAAATGAGGGCAAAGCAAAGTCAAAATATATTATTTAATAAAATGACAGATAAACCTTCCATATGTTTTGGTCGCTTGGGACATTCTATGAACGCTTTTGATAATTGAGTGTGAATATAGTTGACTGTATTGACTGTATCGATAACATCAAGCTCAGCCAATCAGTGCCCTGAATATCTAAAGTTCCATGTACAAGACACTTGAATAAGAAGTGTGAGCTTTACTTCCTGAAGCATTCTGATTGGTAAATGCCTCAGATTTGTTAATACAGTGGGAGTTATGCACTTGTAGCATACCACAGCGTTTTCAAGTAGCCTAAATGTGCAAAGAATGTCATTGCCTGAAATGTTTATTTTACGTATTAGGTGTTTTCACTACTCTGTAACCCACAGTAACACGAGACTCCTTCCTTACACACTGTAAGTGGTTTCTTTGTTGGCACGTGGTGGGAACACTGGCCACGTGTTCCTACTAATCAGAGAGAGAGACAATGAAACGGAGCTGGAAAAATGATCCTTGCACTTCCTTCTGATAAAAGGTCCTTCAGCCCAATTTAAGTCAGTGGAAGCTGAAGACATATCACTAGTGTCTTATACACATCTCTTTTATAGTAGCTTTCACATGTTGGCCAATACAATGATGGATATTATTTGTCTTTTAGAGAAGATAGCGGAAATCAAAGGCTAGGGGACTAATTCACCAAAACTGCGCTAAGTGTATTTGCCACTCAACATCTCCATTAAGCCCTTGTTGCATGCTCAAACAGTGCAAACATTTACGTTTTGGATGCGCTATGGCTCTGCCCGGCCAGGCACAGATAATTCGTAACTGTTAGAGGGCTGGATCGACTGCGGCACCAGAGTACCACAGCCCCTCCAGCACTCACGATCATGTGACCAGTTCCCCAAAACAGTCACATGACCGCTCTGTCACCGGTTAGAGGAGCGCAGAACTACAACCCCTTCAAGGTTCTGGATTGCCAGACCCCATAATGAAGTAGCCATGCATTGTCAATATCAGCTTTAAATAAATAGCCGCCAAAGTTTGCGTGGGTCTCTGCTCAAAGTAGAACAAGTTCTTGGAGAGTTTAACGCATGTGGTAAAATTAATGTAATTCTACCCATTACTGCTTTGGATAACCGCATTTTACTTCAAGGGTGCACAGGCTCCGAAACGATAATACACCTTTAAAGGGAATAGGCAAATTAAAAAGTAAAACTAAAGATGCACAGGCTTCTGGCCTCTCTTGTAGCCAAAGGGTTAAATGTCTTAAGGGCTAAGCAATTGCTTAGTTTGCTACTGTATAATGACCACCTTTAAAATCAATCCATTCATATAGCTTATTTGAAGAGTGATACATGCAATAAATCTGGGGTGATCCTTTAGATGCCTCTGGGTAATTAGTGTGGTCTTGTGTCTGGTTTAGTCAAACGTGTTGATGTTGGATAGATCTATATTTAAAATATACCCCGTCAAGCCAATTACACATGCTAAGCTGGGACTTTTCCTGGGCCATTTCAGCATGTGTAACCCATAACGTACAATTCAACACCACAGGATTAAAACCACAGACAGAGTTTTGGAAAGACTTCTTTTCTGCACAGACGGACTAATGCTGGTGATATATGGGGAGACGCACAGGGCTGTTTTTCTAAGCGAACATTATAGCCGAAAATCTTGCTGAGCTGGTGACAAAGAGAACATTTTTATGCAGTTTGGTGATCTCTTAACAAACAGGCACAGCATTTCTGAGTGGGAGATATCAATATTTATATGCCTCCAAGGAAACTCTGAGATATGAGGCAGTCTGCAAATGAGCTCTAGTTATAACTCAGAAAGTTATTGCTGCAATTAAAGCAGTTATTAATGTGTGTGGTTCTATCTTTGCCCTTAATAGAAAATACTTAATTTTTTTAAAAATGTAAATGATCAGACACAGCATATTTTAAGGAGGAACCGCTAACGGTGAATAGTCATACTTCAAATATTCCCCTAAAAAATAAACAGATAGATGCATAGTTACATAGTAGATGAGGTTGATGAAAGACATATGTCTATCAATTTCAATGGAACTTCTCCTGTTGGCGCCATGACCCAACTTCAACCCAACTTGGGGAGGTGAAGGGAGCACACTCCTTCCTCCAGCTCCCCCCTCCTGTTGGGGGGAAGTTTGATCACAGCACCGATGAATGGAGGGAGCACATGGCCACAGAATGCGCGGGGCCCATGGAGGCCACCTTGCTCGCCTTCCCCTAAAGCTGGCCCCCCAGACCTGGGAAACATTCCAAAACTCCAACTCTGTTTAAAGCCTAAATGGCACTTTTTCAAGGATTACACTGGCGACACACTTTATTCGAGCTCGGCTAGTCCCACGAATTCGGGTATACCCGGGTGTATTGAGGTTTGTGACTGTTTTCTGCCCGAGTGCATTGAGGTATTTTCCAAGCAGGGATTGAAGCATTTTATTCCCGCTGGCTGCAATACTGCCCAGTATATATATATATACTGCATTACAATTCATGAATTTATGCCATCTGGTAGACACGCGAAGCATTGCAGCCTATTAAATCCTAATCATTATCATTTAATAGATTAGCCGCCCGTCAGCCAGGCATGAACCCAGGCTGGGAAGGCAAACACAACGGGGCTTGTCAGAGGTGAGGAGCGGCGCATTCCAGGTATCTGCCAGGTACATACTGGGTATTTGCTCGAATAAAGTGTGTCGGTGCAGTATGTGTGCAACTGCCCTTTCTAACCTACTGAATAGTGTTTTCATTTGGGTAGGGGTTTCTCTATGTATATTTTGTACTATTGGGGTTTTTCATGCAACTGCAATAGTGCCGATCGAGGCTTCCCAATCTGGCATTAACTGCCATTGACTTGAATCCCGGTTTATTGAATCCCGGCGATAGTTCACATTGTATATGAGAAAAAGATTTCCCAGGGCAAAGAAGTTCAGGTGCTGCCACGGGTACAGGTTAGTAACTGGATTTATGCGTAAAGATGCGTGAAAGTTTCGCCCGAGATTACGACCTGTGCAAAATGTACATGAAATGTACGAATGAGTCACAGCAAATAATGTTTCTAACTCCCATCCAAAAATATGGGTTCTGCTGGAGAGGTGAGGAGAAAATGCTTGGGGAATCATTTGTAAAAAGGGAATGGACTGTGATTCACTCAATAAATTGTGAATTTATGGTGGAAATGTGTAATTTCCAGGAAACTTTTAGCCCTTAACAGTTCAGCAAAATGGCTCACCAGGAACCAATTCTGGTAAAAAAACAAAAACATTCAAAAATTGTGAATGCATCTTGAACAGTTTTATCCATCTCAACTGCCAAATACACTCTTCATTGAGTCAGATGTCATCTTGTGTGACCTATTTTAGTGTTTTTTGAAACTGTGGTTCCCCAAACCTACTGTAAGTGGTGGTCCCTTGAACCCTTTCAAAATTCACTTCATGCAGCAGTCGTCCACAGTCTGTGTATTTTCTATCACTACTAAAAGTTTTCGGTTAGATATAAGTAGATCTGGTAGCTATTTGCTGCATGTCTGGATAAATATTTTGATGAGCAAAGCCAAGTGTGAATATGATGGTCCTCCACATAATTATTAGCACTGAAGTGGTCCGTGATATGGAAACGTTGGAGAATCACTGACCAACTTCTTTTTATAGCAGAAAGCCCAGCGAGATGGTGAGGAAAAATCATCATTGACTTGCATTGAATCTTTCACTTGGCTTTCTTATTTCCAGCACTTCTACATGCTCTGCACATGGCACCTTCTTGGGATCTATGTATCAAAGCCATTTTTTTCTAGTAAAATTGAAGGAAAGAGGGTCATTTTAATTTTGGGTCATTGTATCAATTTTGTACCATGTAAATCCGATGACAGAAATGTCAATAGAAGGATTTACATGGTACCCTTATAAAATACTTTATCTTCGACTGAGCCTCTGATTGAGCCACCTGTGCTGAAGCTGGTATATCCTTAAACCTAACCTGTTGGTGGCCCCTGAGGACTGGAGTTTGCCCCTCCTGCTCTAATACATCTTGATACACATCATATTTCTGCCCTCCACCTGTAAAAGTATGGAGTACTCCTCCCTGAACCCTTATATAAAGCCCACTGCACACATAACATGCATTAAAGCAGCAATCCTGCATTGATCTCTTCTTTTGTGTGTTATGGGTTTGAAGCAAGGACGCTGAACCGTGTTAATTTCGGCTCCGGTGACCCTCTGCTTCCCAAGATACTTACTTCTGTAGGGGGTGCCGGTAGCAGCTCAGGCGGGGATCTGTGGGGCTACCGAAATGACAGATTTAAAGCTCCCGCGTGCCAATAGGAAGCCGTACCATCATCCCCTGCGGCTTCCTATTGACCCAAATGACCAGGACATTTAATCCTACGGAACTGTTCCCGGCACCCCTAGGGAGTAATGTATCTATGGGGGAGCAGGGGTTCCCCAGAGATGAAATTAGTGCATTTCATCTCCGGAGTTTCCCTGCTTCAAACCTATTATAAAAATCTCACTTGTTCGGGGACTTTAAGCCTTCTCTTAATTTATGTGCCTGTCAGTTGAGTCCTTCTCTCTGCACAATACAGTATCGGATCCCTTCTCCTGATGCAGACATGAAATGTATGTTTTGTTTTCATCTCATTCCAGCCAGCAGAGAAAGTCCCCCTGCTGACCACCAACACATCTAGGCAGGGCAGAAAAGAATTTACACCACGGATTAAGGATAGGCTGACTCTGTTATATAAAACATTCTTAAACTGGGAGGTTTCTGAATTAAGCAGAGGGACTAAATCAAAGCTTTAAGTTTTAACTCTTGTCAAGTTATTCTCTGTTGGCAACATTTCTAATTGCTGAAAAGAACCATATTTCTAATGCACTTACAGTCTAACCCCTTCACTGCCAGAGCAATGCAGTGCAGGGGCCATTGGCAGTGAAATAGTTTTTTTTTTAACTGGAATGATGAACAATATAATCCGTGCCCCATAGTTTTAGATGGGTAAGCTATGATAGTATATGGCAAATATATATTGTATTGTATTGTATGTCTTTATTTATATAGCGCCATTAATGTACATAGCGCTTCACAGTAGTAATACATGTGGTAATCGAATAAATAACAGATAATATAAATAACAGATCATGGGAATAAGTGCTTTAGACAAACATAACATTAAGGAAGAGGAGTCCCTGCCCCGAGGAGCTTACAATCTAATTGGTAGGTAGGGAGAACGTACAGAGACAGTAGGAGGGAGTTTTGGTACATATATGTGTGTGTGTGTGTGTGTGTGTGTGTGTGTGTGTGTGTGTGTGTGTGTGTGTGTGTGTGTATATATACAGTGGTCGACAAATCACCAAAAAATCTACTCGCCGAACAAAAAAATCTACTCGCCACCTAGTACCACACGTGTGCTGCTTGGGCCAATAGGAGCTCGCCACGATGTTAAATCCACTCGCCCGGGGCGTGCAAATGTATAGGTTTGTCGAACACTGTATATATATATATGTATGTATGTATGTATGTATGTATGTATGTATGTATGTATGTATGTATTTATTTATTGATATTCTAATGAACATTTACGAAAATGCCTTTCCACCCATTTGATTACATTGAGATACAAGTATGATCAGGATCAGCGGGGGAGTGCGGCAGGCAGGAAGACACCGTGTTACCAAAGCTTTTCACAGCAGCACTGGAAGAATTGTTGAAGAGATTAAATTGTGAAGAAAATGGAATCAAAATCAACGGTGGATCCTCCGCTCTGCAGGTGACATTGTTATTTTGCCACAAGTCCAGAAAACCTCTAGCAACAAGTCAGAGAACTCGCCAAAGCAAATAAGAATGTGGCCTCCACATGAATCTCAGTGAGACAAAAGTGGTGTTAAACAAATGAGTCAACTCTGCAAAGATCGAAATACAGGAATAGAGCAAGAAAAACTGAAAGACTGTGTCTACCTTGCCCGGCAAGTAACAATGGATGGGAATCTTGTGAATTAAATCGATAGGAGAATGAAGATGGGATGGAGCACATTTGGAAGAAACAAGACAATAGTCCACGGGAACCTTCCACTGTGCCTCACAAGGAAAGTTTTTCACCAGTGTATTCTTCCTGTGGTCACGCTTGGATGGGACTGCAAACTTGGACCCTAGCTGCAAAGACCATTGAGAAGCTTCAGGCAACTCAAACAAGTATGGAGAGATGTATGCTCGAGGTATTACCCGACGAGACAGGAAAAATAATGAATGGGTTAGAAACTAAACAAAAGTCTGGGACATCATCACAAGGGGGAACAAATTAAAATGGCAGTGGCCGGACATATCGCTAGAAGGAATGACCATAGTTGGACACAGATGGTACTCGACTGAATCCCAAGGAAAATTAAAATACAAAGCCATCAACCATAAGTTTGAGAAGAACAGAGATTAGCAGGTCAGTACCTGGAAGAACATTGGGGAGGCCTTCATCCAGCAATGGATTGTCAAGGGCTGAAGAAGATGATGATGATCATAATATATGTCATCTCCACGGCTGGTGCAGTCCGGACGCTTTTGCTCCAGCATGTGGTTTCATTTCGCGCTTCTTTGGTGAGTGCCTGCCTCCCCCGTTTCAGTCTTTGGCCCAGCGACTGTGTTTGTGTACAATCTGTGCAGATCAGTATTGCAATAAGGGTCTGTGTGTTACCTCAGGGTATCTATTCATGTGCTACTTGTGTGAGTGCTTGCTCCTTTTTTAGGGCGGCATTATATATTATATGTGTGATATTGTGTGTTTATGTATGGTCTATTAGATTGTAATTAACCCATTAAATATAAATATTTTAATACTGATTAGAGACTTATTTCATATCTTTTGCCCATCACATGATATCTTTGGTCACTAATCCCCGGTGCTCTGTGGGTGTATTGTGCTTTTTTCATAATATATATACATATGTTGGACTTGTCTATAGCAGTAATCCCACCTACTAATTTATAAATGTTTTCATAACACCAATAAGGGGGAGTCTGGGTTGAACCAGACTATTTTCTGCACTTGGAATAAGTTCTTGATGTATTTATTTATGAAGTTCTATGTGTTTTTCGCCTGTCTGGGGTCAGGTCTACCTTGTTCACATGAATAGAGGTAGGCAAAACTCTGCACAGGTTTGTGATATTGGAAAATTCTAGTGGGTGAAAAATGTGCTAAGTCATGAAACGTCACTAGGAAATCAAGTATTTTCTTTTGACATTAAATGAACCAGCAGGTCCCCCCAGAGCTGAACTATGGCACTCGATGCTCTAAGGATCCCCTTTTTTTCCTTTTGCAAGTACTTATAAGAAAAAAATAAAGATGGCTGCGGGGTTATCCAATCGGAGGCTGCACTGCCCTCTCACGATAATGTCACAGCTTTCTATTTGCTGTCAGAGGGAGGTTGACCCCAGTGGCCATATTGCTACTCCCGGAGAAGAATTATTGTCAGGTAATTAAGTACAGTGTCTCAGGAACCAGGGTTCCCAATAGCTTGGAGTACCACAATTCAGCTCCAAGGGATCCCTGGTTCTAGCAGGTCAGTTTGCTGCTTTAAACCACAAGACATCATACAGCCTTTTAAAATGTATAGGCCATAAGAGAGGTGTCTTACAGCGCTATAAGGCACCTGGCTTATGACTTGGAACCGCTTAGTTAATATGACTCTACACGCCAAAGGATTCAATGGCATTGAAAGCACATGAATATAAAACCATATTGCACCAAACGGAACAATGAAGGTGATCACATCTGTACATAGCCTGTAAGTGATTATAAAGGGGAGAAGAACTTATCTTAGTGTCTTCTAGTACAGGGGCGCACAAACTGTTTTTGCTGCGCCCCCCCCTGCCTGCTCTCCTCCGTTGTGCGCCCACCTCCTTACCTCGCGCAGCGTCAAATGAGTCCACGGGATCAAGTGACCCGCAGCGTCATTTGCCATCACGTTACCAAGGCAACCGTGACATCACATGACCCTGCAGCGTGCCATGGTCATACGTCCTGAAGCCGGCTGAATCCCAGTAAGTAGAGGTTGCAGAGGCCTCGTGCGGTCCCCCGGCATTTAATTTAAATGCCTTGAGGAAGAGCGCGGGATCTCTGCAACCACCCGCGCCCCCCAAAAAATCTCAGGGGCGTGCCGCTGTTCTAGTATAGTGTTATGTTCACGAATGCAACTTTAATTGCAATGTCACAGTACTGTAGTGCCCATACTAATGCCAGATTATAGGGGAATGTTTGCACAGCATAATATCGTCTGACATTTTTATAAATACCAGATGAGTTTAGGATGCTTATTATTAAAAAGCAAAGCTAGTGGATACCTCTTGACGTCACTTACATTTTCTCATGTGTCAAAATAATCCAATGTTTTTCCTTCAGCAACAAAGGTTTAGACTGAAAGTGCCTCAATACTTCCTAAAGGGAAACCAATCACAGGATTGGTAACAGAGCTTGTAAGGACATAGCATGTTGTGGAGTTGATGCTGATTGGGATACTCTAACATAATAACGCCGCTAATAACAATACATTGCATTTATATTTTATATATTATATTTTATATTCTTTGTCCATTTAAAGAGGCAATCTAAGGGTTTCTGGGTTTCGCCCCCACTTTTTTTTTTACCCAGGATTGAAGCAGGGGGTCTCCAGAGCTGAACTCCATTAATTTCAGTTCTGTGACCCCCTGTTTCCAGAGATACTTACCTACGAAGGGAGGGCTGGCATATCTCTACTTTTTAAAGCGTCTCTGTCACATGGGCCAATAGGAAGGCGCATTGGATAACGTCGCTGCTTCCTATTGGCCCACAGGATGTGGGAGCTTTGAAAAACAGCCATATACTGCTACCCAGCCAGGGCAACTACTGGCACCCCCTATAGAGATATGTATCTCTGGAAGCAGGGGTTCCACGGAGCTGAAATTAACAGGGTTCCGTGCCAGAGACCCCCTCTTTCAATCCTGTGTAAAAAAAATTAAAATATTTTAGGGGGGAAAGCCCTTAGATTTTTTCTTTAAAAGTAACTGTGGAAAATTGTAGTTTTCCCTAGGACCAATATGGCTGCGACGATTCCATATGAAATGATTTATGAAATCAAACTATACATTATGATAAAAGCAACAGGATCCAAATTGTATGTCCTTGTGTGTGATGGACAGGGAGAAAACATTCAAGAAATACTGTTGGTTTTGGCTACTTGACATGTGATTTTGGCATAAGGCAAAAATGATTGCCTTGCAAGTGAGCCAGACCCAATACAAACACTCGCTGCTGAGATTGTAATTGCTTGAAGATCACATCTTATGCAAAATATTCAGTACCTCTGAAAGGCACCATAAAGTATCCGGACATTCTTTGCCACCTTAGGGAGATTATGGGGCTAGCTGTCAAACCATTGGAATTCAGATCCTAGGTTGAAGGAAGCGAGCTATATATACAGCAACCAGACCTCGTGTGATGTCTTCATTTCTCTGAAATTTCATAGACATTTTTTTTCAAGAAAGGTTAATTTTGTGCAATAAATGACCTGAACTAGCAACATCATTTTATGCCAGTTACTCACTGGAGGCATAGAACCGAATTTACAGTGATCTGCATCAATACGAGTTATAAGGGAAGAATGCTGAAATAATCCATCATGAGGACCTACTTAAAACTGTAGTGTAGTACGTGTTAATAATGAAAATAATAATCATAGGGGGAAGACATAATTTATTATGTATGTATACAGTGGGTGGCTTGCTGAGAATATTCATGGCATAATAGGTCAGCCAGGAATAAAACATGCAAGATCTTTAATGATCTAACAAGCTCCTACTTCAAATGTGTGGAGGGAAGAGCGCATGGGAAGGCCCCAATCTCAGGCTCCCAGTCGTGACCTGCCTTCCTCAAGGGGAAGGACAACAACAACAACTTTAGGGCGGTCCTGCCCTTAAGTAGAGCCAGATAGCGGGCATCCCGTTGGCCCCGCCACAACAGGATATGCCACCCCCTGCTGTCACTCAAGCACAGCACCAGGGATGAAGGGGAAAACCCCCATGATAACTACTGGCAAACCTGTGAACACCAGGGTTTACTGCCAGCCCATAGGGTAGATTTAGTAGCCAGGGGGTACCCCGCTACATGTGTAAGCCACTTAATAACACTGCAGTATACAGTGATAACTCATTGGGCCCATATTGTACTAAACTGTGCAATTATGTGTAGCACCTTTCCCCCCACCCTCTGTGAGATTGGGTCGCTATATATCTGGCATTTTGGGACCCTGCCATTGTGATGGTACAAACGCTCCCTTCTACTCCTCCTTCGAGCTCCCACAGTGATTTCTGGATTCATTGTGATCCAATTTTTATGTACTGTAAGTTCTACATTTTATGTATACTATAAATATTAATTACCTTTAATTTTATACTAATAATGCGTTTCTTTTCTCTTTTTTGCGCTCCGCTTTATGTGTGTATATATATTCGGTTGTTTGCCCCGCTGATCACGGGAGAGTGAGGAGCTACAGAGAGACTTTTATACACACTTTGGGACATTACAAGATTTTTGGGACCGTGCGCACATAATACTTTTTTCTTGTGGAGATTGGGTCGCTACCTGTATGTTTCCTAGTGCTGTGCATACCTGTGAGGCAACAGGAGGGCTCTGAGTTGCTTCGTGATGGTGTGGGGAGAATCAGGACAGGCTTTTAGGATGCTTCATTTTTTGGCAGCTCCTCCAGTCAGCGAGGATCCTGGAACTAGTGCAGGATGATCCATGATGACAATATGTACTCTTCAGGCAGTAAACCACACCTTGTTATGATTAAACTGGTATTTATTGCACTAAGCAGAGTTACAGCATGCTTTGCTTCCCCTGGAAGGTTACCTTAAGGCTTTAGGCCCATCTTGGTTCCCTTCTGGTGCTCCTCCTGTATCCCCTTGTGGGATACAGGGTAGTTGTTGTCCACTCCACAGGGGGAGGAAAGAGACACACTGATTTCTGGGAGTGTGCCAGTAAATACCGTGGTGGTTTGGGCTTGTAACCCTGCCCCATAACAAGGCAGGTCTGATACTGACAGGCGTCACATAAGCCTCATGTGACCCAGCCAGTATACTCCCACAGGCTGACACGCTCAGGTTATTGCTAGGCCTGCCCTTGGATACAGTAAGTGTATCCAAGGCTGCAATAGCAAACTAGGCCTTCATGAGGACTTAACCCCTCCAGTGGCTGACCCTAGCAGGACTTATACTGTTAGGGACCAAAGGAAAAGGTAGCGGCCGGAAGCTATGCTACATCTGTAAGACCTCTTCTGGTGCCAGAAGAACCCTAACAGCCAATTCAAGTGAATGCATCTTCCAGCGCCAGAGGGTGTCTATAGAATAGTACTTCTTAGTAAATTTGGGCCTGAAACAACTCTGTGCTAAGCCTTGTGCATGATATTGCTTTGTCACATCATTCTGATTAGCATTAGTTTACTTCAAGGGTTTTTATCCTAACCCTTGTACATCTATCAATGTGAATAATTATGTAATCCAGCAGCATCTTCCAGCCATTTCCAGGGAGTTGTATGTTGACATGTGGACTATATTGGTGATTGAGATCTGTGCATTGGCATTGCCAATATTATTATTTTTTAAAACGTTCACCATTTTTTGCACTCAAATAACAATCCAGTAACTTACCTAGGTGCACTGATAGAAAATTGATAATCAAAATAAAGTTGAGATAGGCACTCACAGATATTTACAATGAATAAAAGGATTTATTTAACATCAACGTTTCGGCCCTATTATCTTGAGAAAGGTTCCGGAATAGGACCTAAACATTTATGTGTTAAATAAATCCATTTATTCATTCAAAGCAGGGCCACCGACAGGGGGGGTGGATGCCGGGACAAATGGCCCGGGCATGGCTGCTCTGGGGGACCCGGCTGGTGTGATAGGAAGTTGGGCCTACCTTCCGACAATGCCAGCAACTGGGAGGGGTTGCCTCTCCCTCCAGCACATGGGAGGGCCCTTTTCTTCCTCCAGCCCATGGGTCCTCTTGCTCTAGCCCATGAACCTCTCCCTGTAGCTGGGCCTTCGGCAGGGCCCCTCCTCGGGCCACAGGTAGGCCCACATGATCCTTGCCCTTCATCCTCACAGGCCCATACTTAACCTCCTCCCAGGCCCATACCTACTCCCACCACCCCAAGGCCCTTATCTGCTCCCTCTTCCAAGGCCCTTACCTACTCACCCCCCTCCAGGCTCCTTCTCCCAGCATAGCTCATTCTCCCTCCCCATTACCTCCTTCTCCCCCATTACGTTGTTTGCCCCCCAATACCTTCTCCCCCCCTCCCATCCGTACCTCTTTCTTCTACCCCCCTGCAGAGTCTCCTTAGGGCACCAGAGGGTTAACCCGTGAGTGCCTATTTCAACTATATGTTAATTTTATATATATATATATATATATATATATATATATATATATTTACGGAATAGACGATACCGTTCTGTGGCTAAAGAAATGCTTTTATTTGTGTGAGCTTTCGAGATACACTGTTCTCTTCTTCCGGTGGTGTTACAATGGATAAAGCAAGAGAGGCTTTTACTTAAAAACAGTGCATCTTGGAATGTTATCTGTGACTGAAGCCTATCCCTCCCCCCTGTGCAGTATGCGATTGATTACTTAAGGTGTTAAATGGTCCCTGAATGTTAGTGATATGAGTGTGTGTGTATGTGTATAAATATAAATGTATAAAGCGCCCACAGTGTATACAGCCCTTTACAAAACTTGTGTGGGGAGTGGGAGTGTATTCCAATGGTGTGGGTAGGTGTAGAAATGTAAGAGGATGTTGCAATACTATTAGTGCGTGTAGATACTATATGGTCCCTATTGGTATATATCAATAGAATTACATTGTACATTTGTATGTGTAATAGACAGCTGTGTGTGCATTCATATTGGGCAGTATGTATAGACATGGCCTTTAGCACTCATGGGAAGAGACTTCTCTTGTGTCAGGGTAGTGACTCATGAAATTGCAGTCTCGGTTTAGGCCACCGCTGAGTGTCCCGAACAGTTGCATAAATTTGTATTCATGCAACCGTCTCTTTCGGTGTTCTAAGATTACCTTTGAGTATGGCCACCTTCAGGTCGTTCATCTTGTGGCCAGAGTCTGAGAAATGTTCGCCGACAGGACTGTCTCTTGTTCCGCGTGTGATGCTGTGGAGATGCAGATTCATTCTCTTGTTAAGCCCCTGCCCCGTCTCACCTATACAGTAGCAGCCCCCTGTGCATTTCATGCACATGATGAGGTACACAACATTGCTGAAGGAGCAGGTGAACCTTCCTCTGATATTGTACTCCAGATTCCTGTGTGGTATTTGTATTGTGCCCGCTGTGTGGAGCATTGCGCAGGTTTTGCATCTTGCTTCCTGGCATGGTCTTGTCCCGCATTCAGTTGTACTATTGAATACTTTACTCCTCACCATCATTTTCTTGAGATTATGAGGTTGTCTGTATGATAATAAGATAATATATATATATATATATATATATATATATATATATATGTATATATATATAAAATTAAAACTAAATGACCACGCTGTCATCCCAGTCCTGATAACAGAGCACATTTATTCTAAAATCAACCTTATTTTAATTTCTACCGGGTATGCTTTTTAATACTTAATAGTAAGGGATTGCTATAGGTGGTGTCTAGGTAGTCATCACGTATTTATTAGAGTTGCATTGAGCTCTTCTGCCAACTGAAAAATACAGGTTTTATATCCACATTGGTATCCTCTTATACTTTGGACACTTTAGACCGATTTACTAAACAAATAATTAGGAAGGTACAGGATAGCACTGCCTAGTAAATATGGCTCCCCATTGCTTACGTATGAAATCAGTGATTTGGAGCCGACCAGATATATTTACTTATCTTTGTTATGCGCTGAGCACTGTTGTTCCTATAGGAAGTACTAGATGATAAAGCCATGCCTCGCACGGGTTCTCCTCCTCCCCCCCCACTCATCTGTCTTCCACACATCACTCCTTCCCCTCTCACCCCTCCTCGTCTCCCTCCCGTACTCCCCTTCTCTCTATCCCCTCTTCTCTCCTCACGTGTCAACGGACTTCCTCTCTTTCTTTATTCATCTGCTTTCTGTTTAAACTTTAACACTGACTCTGCTATCTGCCACCAGGCTATGTGCATTATGATGTCACGTGCCAGATACATACTGTACCGGATACAACACCTACTGGCTTTTATATATAGAACATTTTAATAACTCATCAAATGTATGTGTTTAAATAATAATAATAAAATTAAAATAAAAACAGGTGCACATCCCTAATGTCCCCTTAGTATGCATGCAAAGTTTCAGGTCTCTAGGTTTCATGCTATGGCCCTGACAGACAGACTCTCTCTTTTATTATTATATATTGCTTTTGATAAAAAATAATGTGTACAAGAAAATGTTTTTCACTACGTAAGTGGTGATGTATCTGTAGAAATTTCTATTTGACCTACAGAATGAAGGAAAGTTAAGACTTGTATTTGTTCTTTTAACAGGTGCAATGTCATACGTATACAGGATACTGCTGGTGTGTTACTCCTGATGGTAAACCTATAAGTGGGTCTTCTGTGCAGAACAAGACTCCTGTTTGTTCAGGTACTGGAGAAACATTATATATTTAACTCCAACACTTGCTGGAAGGGCAAGTGATGCTTTGCTTTGCAATGCAATGGGAGCTCCTCTGGCTGTGAGGAGGTTAAAAAGCTGGTGTTATGTGAAAGCAGAAGGTAAGAAGTGTTGTGTGGTTAAAGGCGGGCTACACCATATTACAATGTATCCTCACATATTAAATATACTACAGTATATGGAGAAGGAGTGGCTCAGTGAGTAAAGACACTGAGATTGCTTCAGGGGAGCCTGGTTCAATTCCCGGTGTCGGCTCATTGTGACCTTGGGCAAGTTACTTTATCTCCCTGTGCCTTAGGCACCAAAAACATAGATTGTAAGCTCCACGGGGCAGGGACCTGTGCCTGCAAAATGGCTGTAAAGCGCTGCGTACAATTAGCAGCGCTATACAAGAACATGCTATTATTATTATTATATCCATGAGTGTGTGTGCATGTCTTCTACAGGTTCCCATTGTCACGCCATACAGTTGTTAGGCTGCAGATAAGGATTCTGGGTAGTGACATGCAAATAAGCCCACAGTGGGCATGTCACTTTTAGCCCCCTTTCAACTTTTTCTGTGCATTCCCTACAGCTTCTGTAAAACAATGTACGTGTACACTGATTTTATTTATAACGTACAAGCATATTCCCTGTACAATACAATACAAAGACAGTGACACAATTTAATCTACAAGGAAAAGAGAGGAAATACAAGATATTGTGGGAGAGTGAGGTTGGTGAGGCTGATGGTTCATTGTGTCTTGTAATAAGCTACACAAAATGAAAAACATAGTGATAAGATATCTTTACTATACCTTTATGTGTAAAAATGTAATCTGCACAATAGGAACGATATTGATAATTTCTTTGGCAAAGAAAAACTCCCGCAAGCTCAGATCAGGTGCAGAAATATTGCAGGAAAAGGAAGAGAAGACAAAGTTGACACAACCCATTTTACTGTATGTGTGTTAGGTAACTTCTCTCCTAACTCATCCTGGTACGCCATATTATCCATTCAGCAGAAGTGGCTCAGTCGAAGACTGTTGGTGGCCCTCGAGGGTTGGAGTTGACCACCCCTCGACTAAACTCAACACAGCACCTCAATACATTAATGTCCATAGTTGCACATTTAATACGCATGAACTTACATCATACCTGTCAATAACTCCTAGTAAGTCTTATCTCTAACTCAGGCCCTTATTCTATCAACTGCGATCACACGGAAAGCCAGTCAATGGGGCGTTTTGTGTTACAGAACCGGATCGGCGCTGTCGTAGAGTGTAAAATAAGGGCCATTGTATTCTTGGATTTGTAATCCTGCTTTTCTGGACCCCCCCAAAAATCGGAGTTGGTTGACAGGTATGCGACAGGTGAATTAAAAGCTAAAGTTTTGAAGCGTGATATGAATAGCAGATACCTGGAGAAATCAAAAGTGAATGCTACGTAAAAGTAGTTATTTTTTTTCCATTTACTGTAATATTTTACACTGAGAATTTGATCTGGTTTTTCTCTTTCCTTTGAAGGTTCAGTAACAGATAAACCCCCAGGCCAGGGTAACTCGGGCAAGAGAGGTGAGTGCAGTTCTATGATGTGATTTTGTAATTATTCATCAGTTAGCACCATTGTCCCAATCTCTTTTAGAAGTTATTAGTTATACTGTATGTACCCACACAGAACAGGATAACTAACATCATCTCTCACCAGGTCATTACTAAAGTTGCCCGTGTCCTTAATTAATGCCAAATTCAACTTTAAAAATAATTTAAAAATAAATAAATATATATATATATATATATATATATACAGGCATACCCCGCATTACCGTACGCAATGGGACCGGAGCATGTATGTAAAGCAAAAATGTACTTAAAGTGAAGCACTACCTTTTTTCCACTTATCGATGCATGTACTGTACCTCAGTCGTCACATACGTGCATAACTGATGTAAATAATACATGTGTAACAGGCTCTATAGTCTCCCCGCTTGCACACAGCTTGGGTACAAGTAGGGAGCCGGTATTGCTGTTCAGGACGTGCTGACAGGCGCATGCGTGAGCTGCCGTTTGACTATTGGGCGATATGTCCTTACTCGCGAGTGTACTTAAAGTGAGTGTCCTTAAAGTGGGGTATGCCTGTATATATATAGTGCAGAATAAAAGAGTTCTTCAGTATTAGGTGATACCTTTTTTATTGGATTAAATAAAAATACTGTTAGTCCAATAAAAAAGGTATCACCTAATACTGAAGAACTCATTTATTCTGCACTATCGCAACTGGACTAACACGGATATTTTCTGATATATATATATGCCCTTTCCTACCTTTTTAGACGTCGTTTTATGTTTAATTAGTTGACTTGTATTCTAATACTCAAAAAGCTAATAAAAGAATGGGAAATTAAAGTGCCGGCTTCTTGCTCCACATCCCTTCTGCAGTCCTAATTATCCGTTATCTCCATTGCTCTGTAGCTGTCATTCAACAAAGAAAACTCTGAAGATCTAACCCTTTGTGACATATTTTTTTTCTTTGGCTTATTTTTAACTTTGAATTGACGGCTTGTACCTGTCCAGCAAATCCTTCTCCTGCTACTATTATATTACTACTAATACTACAAGGTACCTGTATAACTACACACTTCTTTTGCTGGTAGCATTCAAGGTGTATACAGAAAGAATAACTTTCTTTCTTTATAGACTGCCTAATCCATTGGTGTTTATTTTTAGACTCTGTATAATTTTTCATACAGCTTGCCAGGTATTAATGCCAAATGAAAGACCTCATCATTTACTTCATGGTTTAAATAGTGTGAAAACTCTGGAGGTGTTCCTGTTATGGGGGGGAAATGACATCCCCATGATTAATAATATGAAATCTGTATGATGGACAATGTTAATAAACAAGTGTCATACAGGGACTTTAACCTGCTGATGATTTGTAGAAAACCAGATTATTTATTTAACGACCATTGTAAATTGAATTTCATCATACAGTATGATTGCATGATTTATGACATATAGTTACTAGCTTTCTTAGAGGCAGACCTCTGAATGTAGATATGTTTAGTTCTTTCAGTCTTCGGATCTTATTCAATATGCTATGAAACTGCTTCCCGAGAGATGTCAAGGGGCCCTTTGTCCATGTGACTTGGCCACATACATTCGTGATATTTGCATGAGACCCTTCCTCACTTTCGGAGCAGGGGACCCGGTGTCTGTTGCCGGTCCGGTGATGTTGGGCGTGGGTCAAAGGTGGGGATGAGGCCCGTGATGTTTGGGGATATGGTTATGACACTGAGCGGGGCTTTGGGTCTCCCAGCACCTCATGCTGCATGAGACCGTGAAACACAGTCCTACTAATGTGTGAGACGTGACCGTGCCGGAAAACATTTGATATCAATGTATTTACATGGAGCTGAACTCTTCCCTAGCACTGGGGAGCAGATTCACAGAATAGCGAAGTGTGCGACTACTCAAATATATAAACCTGCTTATATATAGATTGGATTCATATCAGTATCGTGCGTGTGCGCGTGAGCGTGCGTGTGCGTACCATCACGTTTGAAGTTATGGTGGGTGAAAAAGGCAACAAGAAACCTCCACCGTTTTGCATATAGCAAATAAAAAGATCACTTGTGAGCAGATTCACATGTCTTAGGCAGGTCTGCCACCCTGCCTTTCACCATTACCACTCAGCATACAGTGTTTCCACTGCAGCAAGGGATTCTGGGAAATGACATGCAAATAAGCACACCGTGTCACTTTTTGCCTGAAAAACCATTGTTACATGGAGCCCATATGAACTAATGTTCGCTGTTAACACAGCTTTAACGCACAGAATGGGAATCAGCTGTGTTAACAGCGAGCATTAGCTTATATGGGCTCCATGAGAAAGGACTGCATAGCCTGAAACGCGTGGGAGAATTTTTCCTGTCCTGCCTTTAGTGTTTTTTGTTTTTTATCATGTAGTTCAATAAACATTTTTTATTTTTGTACTTACCTGGTGAGTTGATTGGTGCTTTTCGCTGGAATCTGCTGTTTCAACCAATCTTTTACCCACTTGTAGTAGTGGTACAGTGCCTGAGAGACCATAAACAAAATGGAGTAGAAGGATTGTATTATTTTTACAGGAAACATTTTTTAAATTAAATTATTTCTGTAAAAGAAATGGAGCATTGGGTTTGTAATTAAAATAATGAGTGCCGCTTTGTAACATCGCACCCTGATTATTGTGTCAGTGCTGCTTTTTCATGTACATTAATGATGACGACTCCTTAAAATGTTGCATCCTATAGGGACAACTGAGAAGGATGCCATTAATACTCTGTGGTCAAGGACTTTGACATGATGCTATTGAAAACCTGGGAGAAAAAGTTCTTTGTGCCTTATGAGAATAAACTCATTGTACACTTCAAACAATTAACTCCTCTAGAGTTGACTCACCACAGTCCTTCTGTCTTTCTCGCTCTGGTTTGACTTGTATTCAAAAAGTATGTGTGCACTTGTGTTACTCTCCTCAAAAGTCCCATGCAAGAATAGGCAGAGCCAATGAACATTGTCCTTCTGGTAGCAGTGAATTTGTCAATCAAGAATCAAAAAGCTAAACATAAGAGGCTTTCAATAGTGCCGTTAGGGGTCGAGAGGACTTCCTGCTGTCTCCATAGGCTGGCGTTTAATCAGAAGAGGGGAAGAGAAGAATTGCTGTCACAATTAGCACATTCAGTGCATGGCACTCATGGTCCCCAGACCTGGGGCTCTTTTCTCATATAGATGCACCTGCAGAGGGTGCTTAAGAAAGGGAAACATCTCATACGAGTCACAAAGCCCAGGGAATTCCGTTCTATCCCTTCTTATCGCATGCTAATTTCACATCTGTACAATCTGCAACCTTTGAAGTCCCAAAGAGCCGTGCACAGTCCCTGCAATAAAAGCTATTCAGAGGAGAAGAAGAAGAAGAAGAAAACACAGTTAATCAAAGCAAAATGCTCTCTTTTGTATTTCCGTTTTCCCTTTTCCTTAGAAATCATCTAAAACACATTGGAGTTGTCATCGAGCAGCAAAAACATGGTTTCCTAAAAGAGGGAAAATTCCACTGTTTTAAATGCAAACTCAGTTTCTGGGGTTAATCCCATGTCTTTTTAACACATTGAGTGCTGGCTTCTCCAGGCACTGAAATGACAGGATGTCGCTGCTCTTTAGAGATTGGTGAATTCGACGGGTGGGAGAGGGACACATTTCCCTTCCATGGGTTAACAAAGGAGGGAGAGGGAGCATGGGGTATGATCCCTTTTATTGGGCCAACAAGTAGTTGATATGTTACAAGCTTTCCAACCTCTCAGGGTTAGCGTGACCCGATGAAAGCTTGGAACATAACTACTTGTTGGTCCAATAAAAGGTATCGTACCCGCTATTCCCTCTCCCTCCTGTGCTACTACATGGAAGAAAGGACCAGCACGGCTCTCACACATCTTTGCCTTCAGTGGGTTGTAAGGTGTCACCCAGCTCCGGAAGGTGTTTTATGGCATAGCACCGCTTAGTAAAATTGGCCACATTTTTAGCCAGTTTCTAACAAAGCGGTATGAATTTGTACATTTCAGCATGCTGGACAAACTGGAAAGTTATTAAACATACACTGAATTATTAACCAAACTATCCAAAGTTATAGAGTACGTTATTAAGTTCTGGTCACATTATTACATAACCTTCAAAGGGATAGAAGCAGTAAAAATAAACAGGGAGAAGGCAATTTCTGACCGGAAGAACTGACAATCTAATTTGATCCACTCAATAGACAATTAACCGTTTATTTTTGCTGTTGCTTTGCCATTTTCTTTCACAGTATGTGAAATCCTCCCGTAGTTTATATAATGTTGGAACAAAAGCCTTTGTTTGTGAGCCCATTTAAATTGTGATTTAAAAAAACCTGCTTTGTAACTCGTCTCCTATCAGTGCGACATTGGAACAGCGTCTACATTCTTTAGTCCTTCACGTAGGAGACCATAACTGACCCCTTCTGAAAGCAATAGATACTGTGGGTCATATGGTGCTGTTCTGTAAGGCGCCTCCCAGCGCTGCAAGACCCCTTATAACTTATTCAAGTGAATGGGCTATAAACTGCATTATGGCATAGCATTGTTTAGCAAATATGCCCCTGCATGTTCAGTGGACAAAGGGTGATGGTACTTTGAGGTAACGAGTACCACTGCCTTTTATTTAATTGTATAATCCTCTAAAATGGTATCTGCAAGACTTTAAGCTTTTATTTAACACGAGGCTCATTTCTTAAAATTTGGCACAGCACCACTCCTTGTTTTTTTTATAGACACTTTAAACACAGTGTATGTTTTGTGATCCTTCTTACTCTGATTGTCTAAGTTGTGCTTAAACACAAAGGTCCATCTTAAATTAGGATCCAGCTGTCAGAGATAGTAGAGATAGCAGAAGGTGCTATGTTGCAAAGTGCTTTTACTTTATTACAACGCCATGAAATGTAAGTGGGACTTGGCCTTGAAATACTGTTTTATTGAACTGGTAAATTTGCAATGCACTTTTTTTTTTACATCCTTTTAAAAAAATGGCGTGTAAGCTCTTGACTCTAAAATTGAGAGTATTTGAGTGCCACTTATTCTGGCCACATTTGCCCCCTCCCCCAAGTGTGTGTGTTACATTAAAAAAAAACACACACTGTACCACTGCTTTTTCCCATTTTGCAATTCCACTTTCTTTTTAAAGAAATATCCATTCCTTTTTACCCTGAATAAATATTGCCTACGATAGTCTAAAAAGCATGCCCTCTATCTTTAATAAATGTCAATCCTTTTATTTTTAAGTCAGGCAAAGTTCTACTTATTAACTTCTTCAGAGCCAGAATGGCTCCGGTGCTCGAGTGGTGTTGAAGGAGACTCTGTCTGTCTGAGACGGAAACTAACAACCCGTGAGAATGAGACAATCTGGGAGTTCTGGGAAAGGCAGGGGATTCTGGGAAAGGACATAGCAACTTGCGAGTGATTAGCCACTCGTTCATATAATGTGTGTGGGATTTACAGTAGGGTGGCACTGCACAGCAGGCTCACCTAGCTCTCACATTCAAATGATTTTATGGACATAAAGAAGCAGGAATGCTAAACAGGTTTATTAGCAGTGCCCGTAACCTATAAACTTTTATTCTGAGTGTTGCGTGTAACATATTTTATTTGTCTTCTTCTTTGAACCTTTTTGATGTGAGGTTGGCCCACAATGCATTGCTGCCCCCCGCTGGCAGCATACGGGTTAAAGCACGTGGTTGTTTAAATACTTTCCTCTTCAAGCTGCTTTGGTTTTGCAATGAATTGATAACTCGATCACATACCAAAACTCTTCTATTATTATTATCGTTTATTTGTAAAGCGCCAGCATTTTCCGCCGCGCAGTACAAATATCTGATCATTAAATAATACAAAGAGGTAATTGATCGGAAATATAATGCGTGGTGCTAAGAACCGTATACAATCATGGTAATGATGAAATGATGATGGTGTATGAGGTCTGGGATGTGTCTTGATTGTAGGGAGGGTACTGGGTGTGGTATCCTAGTTGGTAAGCCAGCATAGATGGCACTCAAGTTATCCAGGAACCCAAGAGCTAATAATCACCCCAATAGATAATACCCTGATCCCTTAGTAGGATGATATAACCATGTAGCAGGCAGGAAAAACTCACGAATCTGCTGCAGCGTCCATGTTGTTCCCATCAGACCTTCAAGGTGTGCCTCCGTCCGTGAAGATAGAATGCAATAGAAGTGAGAAATGGTAGAGCACAACCGGAAATATCGAAAAAAAAAGAATTATAAAGAGGAAAGTGTGTTATCCATAAAAGGGTTTAATAGTCATGGAAAAAAAGGGCAACGCATTGCCCTACCAACATGTTTCGTGCTACACAGAGCACTTTATCACAGAGCCTTGATAAAGTGCTCTGTGTAGCCCGAAACATGTTGGTAGGGTAATGCGTTGCCCTTTTTCTCCATGACTATTAAACCCTTTTATGGATACAGCACTTTCCTCTTTTTAATTCTTTTTTTTTTTTGTGTGGATATTTCCGGTTGTGCTCTACCATTTCTCTCTTCTATCACGTTCAATTGATGACAGGAGGTTCTGCTGGGTCAGATAGAAGTCGACAGCCCCCACACCCTCCACATGAGTGATGGAGGTGTAGAGGCTGCCGACATCCAACATAACCAGCAGTGACTCACATATGATGTTATGCAGCTGCCTAATATGTAGAAGGAACTGTGTAGTGTCTTTAAGGAATGAAGGTCCTATCTCTACCAGTGGTCTGAGAACACGATCTAGAAAAATGGATATTGGTTCAAAAATGTAACCTGTCTCAGCCACTATGGGTCTCCCTGGTGGATTCTCTAGCCGTTTATGGATTTTGGGGAGTACATAGAGGACTGGGATCATGGGTTCCTCCATAGTAAGATATAACCGTAGTTGTTTCGTAATGATCCACCCACCTCTGCCTTCTCCAAAATCCCCTGGATGACATTATGAATGCCTGATGTGAGGTCTCCTTGTAATGGTCTATAATTCTCTAGATTCGATAGCTGTGATAGAATCTCGGCCCTATACTGGGGTCTATCCATCACCACTATCGCTCCCCCTTTGTCTGCAGGTTTTATAACGATGGCCTTGTTGTTTTTAAGACCATTGACTGCCAGACGCTGCTGTTTAGAGAAGTTGGTACTAGCGGGATTACTATTGCCCACTTGGCCCTTAGCCCGTAGCTTATCAAGTTCACATGTAGTGGACTTAATATAGGCCTTAACCTGGTGATTGGTAAATGGTGGGCTGCGTGTACTTTTACGTTTAAGGCCAGTCGCTAATTCTATAAGGGAAGTATCTGTCCCTGCAACTTCTGCCATAGTGACACTAATGGTCCCTGTCTGAGTGACCAACCCATCCTGCTCTACATGCCTTCCTGAATGGGCAAAAAAAGCCTTCCATCTTAGATTGCGAAAAAAACGCACAATGTCCAGATCTAATTCAAAACTATCAAGTCTATTACATGGGGCAAATGACAACCCCCGTTGTAAGATCTTATCCTCCATGTCCGTCAAAGTGTATGCAGATATATTCACCACTAATGATGGGACCTCGTTACAATCTTGTTGCTCGACTGCTGCTTGGCTCCACGTCCTCGTCCTGCGCCGCGTCCCTCCCCGCCTCGTTCGTCTGATGTGTCTCCTGGCGGGTTTAACGGCGGGGGGCCCCGCTCTAAAAAAGAGGTGTTGCTTGAATTTTCTGAATCTGATGATCTCTGAAAGTCTCTCCTCTGTTGGTTATTCTTACAGTATCCTCTGCCTCCTCTTTTGGACTCAGTACGTTGGTACAGTAAGTCCAGCGGTAGATTTTATTGGATTCATAGTCCTCCAAGTCCCTCTGGTACTTCCTTCTTTTTCTAGTAACGATTTCCTTTCTAAAGTCCTCCACAGTCTTGTCCATTTTTGTTTTGAGGCTATCCATCTCTTCAACTGTCATAGTGTTGTTCTTCATCTTTTCCTCTATCACTTTGATCTTCTTCTGTACCACCGTCAGTTCCTGTTGGATATGCTCAATGGTTAAGATAATAATATCAAATGAACATTTGTTCAATATTTTTTCAAATTTGTCCGTATATTCTTTGTTGTCAGTAAACATCGTCGGGCGCAGTGACATCCTTAGGCCCCTCGGGATCCTTCTAACCCTGTAATATTCCGCCAGGGTTATTCCATGTCATTCTAGGTTGGTCTGCTGTTTCATTGCTTTCTCCAAATCTCTAGAAAAATTCTCGCTATCCGGTGTAGTTAAAAAATCACGTTCTCCGCTCATTAGGCTTGAAATCCTAGCGGCATCAATGTCACTATATGAAAACATCCCATGATTAGCCCCCGTTACCTGTGTATGCAAAACTTCCGTATATTTATATATATACACACACTGGGGCAGAAACACAGGAAACCTCTAATTCCTATAGCCCATTTGACCAAAGGAAACAGATGCTGAGAGGTTGGTTCTTGACACAATTGTTTTACGGCCACTCGGCTGGTTTCAAGCTCCCGGTCAAAGATCTCCACTGTTCCTCAATGCTCCCCATGGCACCCTAATTCCCATGAAAAGAAAAATTGATCTTTTCAATGACCTACTGTAATATGCAAACGGTGCTCGCCTGAAAGAGTCCTCCTATTCCAGTGCCTGACCACAGAGAATGAATGGCAGGGATTTGTATGAGGGATCACATCTTGGTGATTGATGCATTTTTTCCCAAATCTGATACCTATTTTTAAATCATTTTTTAAAGTTGGTTTGTAAACATGTTGGAGCTGAAGCCGGGAAGGTGCACTCACATATCCCTTCTGTCTGATTGAAGCCGGGAAGGTGCACTCACATATCCCTTCTGTCTGATTGAAGCCGGGAAGGTGCACTCACATATCCCTTCTGTCTGATTGAAGCCGGGAAGGTGCACTCACATATCCCTTCTGTCTGATTGAAGCCGGGAAGGTGCACTCACATATCCCTTCTGTCTGATTGAAGCCGGGAAGGTGCACTCACATATCCCTTCTGTCTGATTGAAGCCGGGAAGGTGCACTCACATATCCCTTCTGTCTGATTGAAGCCGGGAAGGTGCACTCACATATCCCTTCTGTCTGATTGAAGCCGGGAAGGTGCACTCACATATCCCTTCTGTCTGATTGAAGCCGGGAAGGTGCACTCACATATCCCTTCTGTCTGATTGAAGCCGGGAAGGTGCACTCACATATCCCTTCTGTCTGATTGAAGCCGGGAAGGTGCACTCACATATCCCTTCTGTCTGATTGAAGCCGGGAAGGTGCACTCACATATCCCTTCTGTCTGATTGAAGCCGGGAAGGTGCACTCACATATCCCTTCTGTCTGATTGAAGCCGGGAAGGTGCACTCACATATCCCTTCTGTCTGATTGAAGCCGGGAAGGTGCACTCACATATCCCTTCTGTCTGATTGAAGCCGGGAAGGTGCACTCACATATCCCTTCTGTCTGATTGAAGCCGGGAAGGTGCACTCACATATCCCTTCTGTCTGATTGAAGCCGGGAAGGTGCACTCACATATCCCTTCTGTCTGATTGAAGCCGGGAAGGTGCACTCACATATCCCTTCTGTCTGATTGAAGCCGGGAAGGTGCACTCACATATCCCTTCTGTCTTATTGAAGCCGGGAAGGTGCACTCACATATCCCTTCTGTCTGATTGAAGCCGGGAAGGTGCACTCACATATCCCTTCTGTCTTATTGAAGCCGGGAAGGTGCACTCACATATCCCTTCTGTCTGATTGAAGCCGGGAAGGTGCACTCACATATCCCTTCTGTCTGATTGAAGCCGGGAAGGTGCACTCACATATCCCTTCTGTCTTATTGAAGCCGGGAAGGTGCACTCACGTATCCCTTCTGTCTGATTGAAGCCGGGAAGGTGCACTCACATATCCCTTCTGTCTGATTGAAGCCGGGAAGGTGCACTCACATATCCCTTCTGTCTGATTGAAGCCGGGAAGGTGCACTCACATATCCCTTCTGTCTGATTGAAGCCGGGAAGGTGCACTCACATATCCCTTCTGTCTGATTGAAGCCGGGAAGGTGCACTCACATATCCCTTCTGTCTGATGTCACTGTGTGTTCAGCAACAGTTTCCCGGGCAGAGCCCCCTAACTCCCTCCCATTATTGCTATTCGCTTAACGGCCTAGTGTGCCTACTGCGTGGTTTACTTACACCCCCCTAACAAACTGAGACGACACAGTTTTGTGGAAGTAAAAATGGTCACAGCTTTATTGTTTTAACAATACCTGCAAATAACTGTCAGCCATAATCTTAGTCCTTTGTCATCCCTATTCTCGGTATCTTCCGGCGGGGGGAGCCCTCCTCCACCCGCCCTAATCTACCGTCCACCAGGAGAGACACTCTCCGCCGCGAGAGACACTCTCCACGGCCCCCGTCTACCGTTACTGGGAGAGACACTCTCCACCGCGAGAGACACTCTCCACGGCCCCTAGGTCCCCCTTATCAGAGCCGCCTGGGCCTACCCGCATAGGATAGAGCCCAGCTGCCTAAGATTGGTGCCAGGGGTACAGCGACCGACCGCCTGCGTCGGCGCCTCCAGCCCGCACGATCTTTTCAGGGGAACCGTTACCTGGCGGCCCATCCGCATCGGGTGGAGCCCCATTTCGGGAATTCACGGTGTCCCTACGATGACTGGCCTGACAGTTCCGCGTTCCGCCAAAGCTGTAACGATGGATCTGCTAACAGATTCATAAAATATGGTTATACACAACACAACATTACATTCTCAATGGGATGGGTGGGTGGGAAAACAGAGTCAGTGAGTAGCTTTTGCGAGCGCAGGGTTTAAATAGCCCGCCCCATTAGCCCCTCCTCTTGTTGATTCGCGCGCAAATCCACCAAGCCTCGTGGTGGGGGGAAGGAAAGGAAGGCACGTTAAGTACCCCCTGGAGGCACGGGCCATTATGGGCGCGACGGCCCCATTTTGGGACCTCTGCTTCTTCTTAACGGCCTAGTGTGCCTACTGCGTGGTTTACTTACACCCCCCTAACAAACTGAGACGACACAGTTTTGTGGAAGTAAAAATGGTCACAGCTTTATTGTTTTAACAATACCTGCAAATAACTGTCAGCCATAATCTTAGTCCTTTGTCATCCCTATTCTCGGTATCTTCCGGCGGGGGGAGCCCTCCTCCACCCGCCCTAATCTACCGTCCACCAGGAGAGACACTCTCCGCCGCGAGAGACACTCTCCACGGCCCCCGTCTACCGTTACTGGGAGAGACACTCTCCACCGCGAGAGACACTCTCCACGGCCCCTAGGTCCCCCTTATCAGAGCCGCCTGGGCCTACCCGCATAGGATAGAGCCCAGCTGCCTAAGATTGGTGCCAGGGGTACAGCGACCGACCGCCTGCGTCGGCGCCTCCAGCCCGCACGATCTTTTCAGGGGAACCGTTACCTGGCGGCCCATCCGCATCGGGTGGAGCCCCATTTCGGGAATTCACGGTGTCCCTACGATGACTGGCCTGACAGTTCCGCCACCCGGAGGACCCAGTAAGGCCACTTACTGGGGACTCACCCCACACCCCAAGCTGTGACCCTAAACCATGACTGCTGATCGCTTGCAAAAGCATGTTATTAATAAAATATCGAGGGGCCCCTGCTGTGAAGACAGAAAACATGTTAGTAGATTATCTAATTACTCGCCTGCCGGCCCCTAATGTGCCCCTTTGAGCATTCGATTGTGCCTCTGAAGCTGCTGGGGGCCCAGAGTAACAGCCGAAAAGGCTGCCTCTATGTCAATTTTACCAATAGTGCTCCCTCCCCATATGTCTTAATTACCTGAATATAATATATATATACATATACATATACATATATATATATATATATATATTTATTTTTTGCTTGCACCCGGGGAAATCATTAACTGAGCAATGGGGGGGGGGGTGTGTGTGTGTGAATGGGCCCACCATACGTCCCAATTTTATCCCCTTTAACTCACCCCCCCACTGTGTGAAAAAACCCCTTTCTAAACCCTCCTCCAAGAAAAAAACACCTTCTCCCGGTCGGGGTACCCCTTTAGCCAACGGCCCACACCGCTAAGGCTGACCGGTGCTAGCGCCTTCCCTCTCCCCTGGCTCCGGTTGCCCATGGCCTTTGAAGCACTTCGTGACGGGGTGGCTACCCCCGCACCGGCTACACACATGCCTAAACTTGCAACCCGCCCCCAGTTTGCAGTGTTTATCATTAAACGCCCAACACTCCCTTTTATTGCCCCTGCTTGTTGAATCACTCCCAGGCCGATCGCCTGGACCCTTGGGAAAGGTGGCGTCGCCCCCCTGCTTACCCCGTCCCACTAACTTCATCCACAATTCCATGTCCATCTTCCCCAAACTCAACCGTGTATCCCCCTGCCACCTATGCCTGAACTGCTCGTCATAATCCCGCCACGCTGACCCCTCGTGTTCGTCATGTATGTTCTGTATCACGCTCATGTATCTCATCACATTATGCAATTCCTTGGGATGTTTTGAAAGGAAACAGTCCCCGAACACAATGAAACCCGTAACCCAGTTTGCGTTACTCCTCACTACCTGCCCTTTCTCGCCTGCCTCTCGCGCGCGTTGCCTCTCTGCTCGCCCCTTTACAGACAGCTTGAACATATCCACATACTTCCTGTTACATATGTCTCTCTGTGTTCTCCTGGGCACTTGTGTGTACAGGGGGCTAGTTTCAACTGCAAACGAATCCTCCCCACTGTGGGTGGAAGCCGCCCCTTTGTCTTTGCGCGCTTTGCGTTTTCCCTTATCTGTCCTACTCCGCTTTGCCGCCTTGCTCAACGCCTCTACCTGTTTCCTTATGCGCTTTACCCCTGGGGTCTCGTCGCTGTCTGCGCCGCTGCTTGCGTCTGACTCGCTGCTCGCTCTCTCACTATTCTCGCTGTCTGACCCCTGGGACTCACAGTCCGACCCTGACCTAACCGACCCCCCATCACTAACGTCCCCATCAACATCATCCTCATTACATTCCAATGCTGCATTTTCATGCTCACCTGATCCTGCGGCTTGTGCACCTGGGTGACCGGTCCTGGGTCTTTTGGCAGCTGCACGGCTCCTGTTACTGCTCCCCGGATCGGCGACGCTTCCCAGCGCCATTGGTGCCGGCGCATCCGCCTGGGGAGGTGCCCGGGGCACTGGGGGGCACCCCGCAGGCAGGGGCAGCGGGACCGCCGTTGATGTATCCAAGGCAGGTGCCGGCGCGCCAGGGGCGTCTGGCGCAGGTGCACCGGGCACTGGGGCATGGTGTGTGGGTGCCTGCACTGGCGGTGCCGGTGGGTATGGCGCGTAGGGGGCAGGTGCATACGGCGCAGGAGCGTAGTGCGTGTGATTTGCCGGTGCGTATGGGGGGGCATGGGACGCGTGGGCGTAAAGCGCTTGGGGGTAAAGCGCTTGGTGGTAAGGCGCTTGGGGGTAAAGCGCTTGGGGGTAAGGCGCTTGGGGGTAAGGCGCTTGGTGGTAAGGCGCTTGGTGGTAAAGCGCTTGGGGGTAAGGCACTTGGGGGTAAGGCGCCAGGAGCGCCGAGGGTGGCTGTGCCGCGTTGGTGGGCTGGCTCGGGCCGGCCCTGGGGGGGGGGTGTTATGTATAGCAGGGGGGGCGATGTGCTGTGCAGCGGAAGGGGGGGGCAGGCCAGCAGTGGGAGCGTGGCTAACAGCTGCAGGGGGAGGGTGGCTGGGGGCTGGAGGGGCCGTTTTTGCAGGGATGGAGGGGGCCATGCCAGCAGGGGGAGGGTGGCTGGGGGCTGGAGGGGCCGATTTTGCAGGGATGGGGGGGGCCATGCCAGCAGGGGGAGCGGGGACTGGAGCTGCAGGGTGGTGGCTAAAGTCCTCTCCCATGAGGTGGGGTGGAACAGCCCTCCCTTCCCTGCTCTGCTGCGAGCAGGCACGGGAGTGAGGCTGGGGGGCGGAGCCAGCCTGCCGGGCTGATTCCCTTCCTCTGCGGCTGGGAGAGGAGCTGTGAGGGGGCTGGGAGCGGGGCTGAGAGCGAGGCTGGGCCGCCTGCTTCCCTCTCCGGATGGGAGAGGAGCTGTGGGGGGGCTGTGAGCGGGGCTGAGGGGGCTGTGAGCGGGGCTGAGGGGGCTGAGAGCGGGGCTGAGGGGGCTGAGAGCGGGGCTGAGGGGGCTGTGAGCGGGGCTGAGGGGGCTGAGAGCGGGGCTGTGAACGAGGCTGGGCCGCCTGCTTCCCTCTCCGGATGGGAGAGGAGCTGTGAGGGGGCTGGGAGCGGGGCTGGGCCGCCTGCTTCCCTCTCCGGATGGGAGAGGGCTGCAGCTCTTCCTGCTCTGGCCACTGCTTCCGTGGGGCCGCCGGGCGCTGTGTCCGGCGGTCAGCTGCCTGAGCCTGGATGCTGCTCGTGCTGCGGGGATCCATGCTGCTATCGGGGGACACCACGCTCACAGGTACCTGCAGGGAGAAAAAAACAGAGTCAGTGAGTAGCTTTTGCGAGCGCAGGGTTTAAATAGCCCGCCCCATTAGCCCCTCCTCTTGTTGATTCGCGCGCAAATCCACCAAGCCTCGTGGTGGGGGGAAGGAAAGGAAGGCACGTTAAGTACCCCCTGGAGGCACGGGCCATTATGGGCGCGACGGCCCCATTTTGGGACCTCTGCTTCTTCTATCTGCCAAGGACAGGGTGGGATACGGGTAAAGAAAACTTAGCCATTTCAATGGCAAAAATACCATTTGCAATTCATTTTCAGGGAAACAAGAGAAGCCACATCCTTGCTTTTAGCAATGTTATATTAGTTTAAGTAAGCCAAGTAGATACTCAACTTGTTTGCAGAAGGTTTTTTTTGGGGGGGGGGGGCATCTTTGTGGGGTTACACCTTCAAACATCCGTGACAGATTCTGTTTTAAAAAAAAGAAAATTGAAAAGTTTACCAATTATTTTTGTATTAAAGTACAAAGAAAAAAAGAGAATGATCGGGCAGATCTCCCAGAAGAAATCCCTTTATTCATTCCGAAGTAAAAAATGTGGCAGCATACAAAATATAAAAATACAGATAGATATATACAACGACCTCCATGTGTCGTGGAAAAAATCCAAAACCGTGCAAAATACTTTACACTTTGGAGGTAAGATCATGGATCAATCAGGTAGAAGCACCAACCGATGTTCATTTTGCATTCAAACTAACGCTTTGTCGGCACAGGAAGACAAATATTAGTATCTTGCCGCCCTGACACGTGCTGCTATTTTAAAAAGAAATCATTTGTTTGTGTTAAAAATTATGATTTCCTTAATCCCTTGTGTCTGAGGTTACCATGGTAACCTTTACACTATAGTGGACTCTTGGGAGAATTCTCCATTTTAACCTCCCAGGTGCTTAACATTCCAAACACTTACTTGTCTTGAGCAGACCGCCGGATTTAAAATAAAAATAAAAACAGCGTTGGAAAGGGGAAGACGAGATTCCTCAAAGTAAGTAAAATCGAGAAAGCAAAAATGTTTTATTGCTGATCACTTCTGCTTTAACCCTTTGAGTGCCGGAAGGGCCGCAGGAGCCAGTATGCCGCGGCCCCCTTTGGGACGTGTCATCATGTGACCTCTCAGTCATGGATGACGGAGCGGATTAGAGTAGTCACCATCCCTTCCATCCGCCATCATTTCAGATCTTGTCCTGGACGCTTTCGCCCCGAAGACAACAAGCGTTTCTTGTCGTGGGGCCCCCAGAATCCATGACATAGTAGCTACGTCCTAGGGAAGTCAAAGGGTTAAAGCAAATCTCGCCACATTCCAGGTATGGCGCCACTTTGTATGTAGGGTGACTTTATGTGTTGTTTTCTTTGTGGAGATTTGGGTGGCTGGGGGAATATAAAGATACTCAGTGCAATTATACATAGGGTCACCACCTTTCAAACAAAGGAAGTAGGAAACCTTGTTACTACTGAGGATGTTCTTTGTCTATGAGCATCTGTCTGTGTCTAACACGCTGGTGGCTAAAGTATTTTATTTTCCTGCCATCTTCAGTAAGTGACCTCTGTATAGAGTACAGACCAGGTGACCTGCCTTTAATTCCATGCCCCTTTCTTTAATCTCCTCTCTTGTATCTTTTCTTCTATCCCCAGTGTCTGCGAGCCCACTACTGCGTGTAAAAAGGCAAGCTGTCCAGCCTCGGGTCAGCTGGGACATTGCATACATATTTGGGGCGGTCCTGCTAAATTCAGGACCGTTGGGAACCCTAATATGACCAGAATGCTCATTTACCTCTAATATCCCAGCACATGGTGATCAGTATATATAAGGATAATATATAATATTATGATTTCGCACTCACAATGTACACTGTGCTGTACATAGAATTTTGAGACACAATGAGCGTTAAAGCGGAAATCCAAGGCAGCAGATTTTTTGCAAATTATTCTTTTTTCTAAATAGGGTTGACCCAGGGAGCCATTGCAGCCGAACCCCTTTAATTTCAGCTCTGGGACCCCCTGCTTCCGGAGATACATACCTGTGAATTACAGTAGGTTCCAGTAGCCGCGCTCCTCGGGTTCACAATGTGTCCGCTCTTCAGAGATTTCCCAGCCTACGGCCAATAGGAAGCTGTGACATCATCGATGCAGTTTCCTATTGGCCCATGTGATGCGGGAGCTTTAAGCTTTAAAGCCCTGCTTGCTGAGCACCTACTTCGGAAGTAAGTATCTTCGGAAGTAGGGGGTACCTGGAGCTGAAATTAACGGGGTTCAGCTCCGGAGACCCCCTGCTTCAATTAAAACATTTTTTTGCTGTCTTGAATTTCTCATTTAAAGACTATATAATTATTGAATAACATTGTTGCATTCCTAGGCTTGTTGCTATGTATCTATTTCCACAGAAATATGAATAATGTCAGGGAGGAATCCGGGTTTCTAGGTACTGGCTTGGTTAGCCGCGGTTCTATGATCCTATCAAAATGGATTTTCCCAAAAGACAACTGCACTGAATTGTATTAGGAAGTCAAACCGCAAATCTAGGGGTAGTTAAACGTCCCTGGTAATCAGGATTGCATGGTCAGACAAAACCATGTATGTCGCCAACAAAAACAACTTATAGCTCCATGTATGAGTGTGCAGACAATTTTGCGTTGATGCACTGCACTATTTTCTGTTTACAGCCGTGTCAAAAGTATGTATGTATATTTTTATTTGTATAGCACCATCCATATTCATAAAGCTTCACAGCTGTAATAGAGGCAATGAGACCCTATGGGAATAAACACTTCAAATATATAAGTAACACTAGAAAAATACATTCCTTCCCAGAGAGCTTACAATCTACATGGTAAGTAGGGAGAACTTGCAGAGACAGTAGGAGGGTGTCATGGTAAGTGCTTCTGTAAGGGGTCATGGTAAGTGCTTCTGTAAGGGGTCATGGTAAATGCATCTGTAAGGGATCATGGTAAGTGCGTCTGTAAGGGGTCATGGTAAGTGCGTCTGTAAGGGGTCATGGTAAGTGCATCTGTAAGGGGTCATGGTAAGTGCATCTGTAAGGGGTCATGGTAAGTGCATCTGTAAGGGGTCATGGTAGGTGCATCTGTAAGGGGTCATGTTAATTGTTTATGTGTAAAGAGTGCTCACCACAAACAGGACCGCCCGCGAGGCTGAGGTGGGCATAGTGATATACACTGACCTACAACAACGTAACCGCGTAAGGAGTGGAGGTCGTGTAGCCAGGTCAGGGTAGGAGAGGTCAGAATAGTCATGATACTCGCCAAGGTCTAGGAGTGGAGAAGTCGGATGGTCGTTGTGCGTAGCCGGGGTCCAGGAGTAGAGAAGATGGGAGTCCAAATGCAAGCCGAGGTCAGGGGTCAGAGAAGGCAGTGGTTCGGTACAAGCTGAGGTCAAAGGTAACAGAAAATCAAGGCAGAATGCAAGAGCAACAGCAGGGCAGCAGGATGCGTGAGGCAAGCACTTGAAACATAAACAGAAGTTTATGCTCAGCCAATTTACCTAAGGGCTGGCTGAGCATATAAAGAACAGAGAGCCTGCAGGCAATGAGTCATCACAGGTAGCCTGTGTACTCATAGGCAGGGGCGGAGTGTATGGCAGCTGTGGAGTAATTAATGTTGTTAACCTCGAGTGCCCCTGGTAATGCGACGTCGGTGTGTAGTGGGGACAGGAACGTCCACCGTTGTGTCACAGGACTTGGCGCGGGGGCGGAGCCTAGGTCCGGTCTTGGCAAGAGTACTGTGGAGCTTGCACGCAGCACACGTGCGGCGTCATTTAATGCGTCACGGGACGCATCACGGGGGTGGGACCGAGGTCCAATCCTCACAGTATGTAAGGGACAAGTACATTGGAGCTGCTGAAATACTTCGTTAAAGAGGTGAGTTTTGAAATGGGCCACGAAGGTGGGGAGAGAAGGTGCATGGTGGGTATTGTGAAGTGATTCTACTGTAGCAGCAGCGTTAAGGATAGATTGTAGGGAAGAAAGGTGAGAGTCAGGAAGGACAGGTAGTAGAAGGTTACAATAGTCAAGATGGAAGAAGATTAGGGCACACATTACAGTTTTACAGATCAGTAGAGCAACAGAGGAAGGGTAGCGGGTCTTAGCGACCGTACAGTATGTACTGTATGCGAAAGAAACATGTGACAGCAGTGTAAATTCTGGGGGTTCAAAATTGAGTGTCATCAGCATAGATTTTGAAGCCATTTTAAATTCCCAGCATGAAAAATTGTTAGAAAATGATATCCCCAGAGTACAAACGCAGAATATAAAATGATTCATATCACTAAAAATTACAACAGATGAACTCAACAGTAAAAAAAAAAAACAATTCTAGCCAGCAAGTTGAAGTTGCCTTTGAAGGGTTTTGTGCCTACATTTGAAAAGATATTGAACATCTTAGGATATGAGTCAAGCATGAGAAGTATGAGTCAAGATGTCAGATGACAAAGTGCTATTACTTTCTTATTAAATATAATATAATATACAGATGTAGCAGATGTTATTATCCCCAGTTAATGCAAAAAAAAAGACTGTGTTAAATAACACGTGTGTTTCTCCCTAACCATTGTGTTTAGAAGCATGACTGTTAAGTGCCGCTCCAGCGTTAACACGACACAGTGACTTAACGGGACCAATAACATCTGTTGCTAAATAGGACTCCCGCTTTAGGTGGTACTGCACCGACACACTTTATTCGAGCAAATACCCAGTATGTACCTGGCAGATACCTGGAATGCGCCGCTCCTCACCTCTGACAAGCCCCGTTGCGTTTGCCTTCCCAGCCTGGGTTCATGCCTGGCTGACGGGCGGCTGATCTGTTAAATGATAATGATTAGGATTTAATAGGCTGCAATGCTTCGCGTGTCTACCAGATGGCATAAATTCATGAATTGTAATGCAGTATATATATATATATATACTGTGCAGTATTGCAGCCAGCGGGAATAAAATGCTTCAATCCCTGCCTGGAAAATAACCCAATATACTCGGGCATAAAACAGTCACAAACCTCAATACACCCGGGTATACCCGAATTCGTGGGACTAGCCGAGCTCGAATAAAGTGTGTCGCCAGTGTAGCTTCTTCCCTCCTCGCCATAAACTGTTATGTGTTTGTCTGCGTGTCTGTGTGTCAACGTGGCCGGGCCACGTGGGTATCCCAAACATTCAACAATTCTGCAGAGTAGATAGCATTTACCTCAATAATGGTAGTTTCTTTTCGATTCTTTCTTACTCTCAATTCAGATGACGGGTCGAAGCCGACACCTACCATGGAGACACGGCCTGTTTTCGAAGGAGACGGTAGGGCGCTATTTTTTATTCGTAGCATACAGTTCTAGTAGCCACATTGGTCCAAACCCCTTTTGGCTTGTGATACCTTTGGATAGGTCAACAGAAGAGTTATTTTATAGTTATTGTAAATGTACCTTCAAGAACTTCCAAGAGTCTTCTCGGGAGGTCTGGAATTCTTGTGCATAACTGTAAAGAATTGCCAAGTAGGTATCACAACCTTGTTCTTAATAGAAAGAAATGCAAATCGGCTCTATAATATGCCTGTTATTCATATAAACAGTTTAACCTGCATATACAATACAGTCTCTGGTTTGTCCTAATGGATCGCTAATGACTGTCCCATACACTTTAACTCAGTTATCACATTTATCACACAATTCCCTGAAGTAAAGAAATATGTTTGGAGGCTGCAGCTATATAGTCATCTCTAGCTCAGACCCCAACTATCATTGTGGGGGCATCCTTTTAATTTTCTTCGCTTGTATAATCTTACACACATCAGTTGCCCTCTCTTACTTCAATGGGGAATTTGGGCTGAAAATGGCCTGATATAGAATAACCCCCTAATATAGAATAACACCCTGATATACAGTAGAGTAATCGTCTGGTTTAGAATAATCCCCTGATATACAGTAGAGTAACCATCTGATATAGAATAACCCCCTGATATACAGTAGAGTAACCATCTGATATAGAATAACCCCTTGATATACAGTAGAGTAACCCCCTGATATAGAATAACCCCCTGATATAGAATAACCCCTTGATATAGAATAACCCTCTTGGACTTCAAAAGTATTAGGGGCCGATTCATTGTGTGCTGGTACGGGTTAGCCCACCGGATCCGGCGTTAACTCGCATTCGAGTCGATGATGGATTTGGTGTGCTAACACGTAGCGGTGGATCTACTGATTCATTTCTAAAGAGTACAGATCACCTTTTGACACACATCTGTGATTTATACAGGCTTTAATAGTATATACCCTTCTTACGTAGAGAGATGATGAGAATCAGTGTGGCGTGCAATGAAACAGGTATTGTTGGGGCTTAGGTAAATTTCCTCTATTCACAAAATGTTAGGAACAAAGGAAATATAAAGAAACTTTCTCTGCAGATATTTTAATTGCCATTGCTGTAATTGCTGTATAATGAAGGTAAACGTCTCCATTCATTAGAAGGGTAGAACATACAGCAACAACAAGAAGGGAACACGAAGGAGCTGATAAATACCCGTACATTTTCCAACCCATATTGCACTGACCAACACCTGTTTCTTGGTTCAGTCCTTTTAACCACTAGATAGTTTCCAAAAGGGACAATGACCTCAAGGGCAGCAATATCCTGCTGGCAGCACATGGGCAGGTTAAATCGCCGACTCAGGAGATCACCTCTTCCACCAGAGCAGGTCACTTCCATTGCTACAGTTACAATGCATAATACAGAAGGAATCGTTTAACATCATGGAAAGTGTTCCCCAGACCCACGATTGATGCAGGGTGCCTCATGTTTCACATATTTAGACAGAACACCTACTACCTAGCTCTTCATCAGCACGGCAAATCCATCCAGCCGAGGTTTTGAAATTGGATGGCTGATATAAAAGCTAAAGATGTCCATGCATTAGAGTTGGGCAATATACCCATATGATTACACATACATTTGTGTTACTTGCTATCAGCCATGGGAGGCATTGATGTTTTACAGAGAGAGGGTGACGGGCGGTTTACCCTTTGAGTGCCGGAGTTGCTGCGGCACCAGAGTGGTGATCAGGAGTCCGGTAGAACTTTACACTCGCCCAGTCCTTGGTTTGTCAGTCATTCCCTAAAGGACTTAATACTTGGTTTGTATTTATTTTGATGGATGATGTAGAACCATGACTGACAATGCAAGGATTAGCTGAATACAGAGGCCTAGCCCTGGAGGCTACAAATAAAATAAAAAAAGGCTTCAGCTACATAAGACTAATGTAGAAATGTAAGTGGCAATTAAAATAGTTGTAAAGTTACAAAAAGTCTATGAACTAAAGCTTTTTAGTACAAGAACACCTGAACTCCTGGTCCCGGCTGGTCTTCCTTCACGCAGGGCCACCATCAGGGGAGGACTGTCCTGGTCCTGACGGAGGAAGGGCGCCTGGCTGGCTGACTCCAGAAGTCAGGCCCGGACAGTCCTCCTCCCTCTGCCGAGGTCCTATACCTACTCAACATCCCACTCTTCCCCCTCTACAATCCTCCACCCCCCGTCTCCTTCTATCCCCCACCTCCCCCTTCCATCCTCCACCCCCCCCTTCCACTCCCCACCCCCCTTCCACCCACTTCCATTCCCCACCCCCCTTCCACCCACTTCCATTCCCCAACCCCTGTTCAACAACTCCCTCCACTTCCCCACTTAACCAGTGTGCCGGGGGCCCTGGGTAAGGTACGAGTCTTCGTAAACCTGGTGGTGGATTTGCCTTCATTTCTCAACCTTTTATATTGAAGGTGTCAACAGATCAGTCAATGAAATAGAAACCAAGCTTTGGATTTGTATCACACAGCGGTGTTCAGTACATGCATTTCCTTTTGTCAGTATACGTTTATAAATATTGTCTCCACTATAACTATCCTGTGTATATAGCAATGTAAGTCATTTTAAGCCAACTCTGAGTTGAGTTACAACTCGTCATTATTTCTTTCCGCTGCCTGACTTCTTCTTAATTGTATTGGATATAAGTTCACAGACTCCTCTCATCTGAGTGACCAACCATTTTCTTTCCATCCCTCTCCCCCCCCCCTTTTTTTTGTCAATTTGTACCCTACCCCCTTTTCAGTTTTTTTTTCTTTTGAATGGATAGTGTGCTTGTTACTATAGGACCCAAAACATTTTTGGGTGGGCTTATTCAAAGAGATCAGAATTAAAAAGTAAAAAACAGGACTGGATCTAACCGAGAATACAGTAGCTATGGGGTGGCCAACTCCAGTCCTTGAGGGTCACCAACAGGTCAAGTTTTAAGGATATACCTGCTTCAGCACAGGTGGCTCGAAGACTGAGCCACTGATTGAGCCACCTGTACTGAAGCAGGGATATCCTGAAACCTGACCTGTTGTTGGCCCTCAAGGACTTGAGTTGCCCACTCCTGCAGTAGCTTGGTCAGTTGCCAGCTCTGTGTAGCTGTGGTTTGTACTTGGCGGCAGTTTAATGTAGCAGCTTACTGTAAATGCCGTTTTTTGCTCTGGCAATGTGAGATTTAAAAGCCTGAACTGACAGGCGCTTTACTTTTAATACTGAGAACAGCTTCAAATCAGGTCAGAAAAATGTATATATTTAAGCAACGTATGAGTGCAATTGTCTTCCTTAGAAAGATTCAATCACTCTTGAAGCAACGGTCTTACTTACTTTGAGGAGGTAAGTAGGAATTTAGACCAGGGTAATGCAGTTGATTTTGCAATGGCGTTTGATACGGTTTTACACAAGAGGTTGGTGTACAAAATAAAGCAAATAGGACTCAGTAATAATATATGCACCTGGATTGAAAACTGGTTGAAGGATAGACAACAGAGGGTTGTCATAAATGGAACTTTTTCAGCTTGGGCTAAGGCCGTGAGTGGAGTACCTCAGGGATCGGTACTGGGACTCCTGCTTTTTAACTTATTTATTAATGACCTTGAGGTTGGCATCGAGAGCGAAGTCTCCATCTTTGCTGATACTAAATTGTGTAACATAGTAGAATCAGAGCAGGATGTAATTTCTCTCCAGAAGGACTTGGAGAGACTGGAAACTTGCACAGGTAAATGGCAGATGAGGTTTAATACAGATATATGTAAGGTTATGCATTTGGGAAGCAAGAATAAACAGGCGACTTACAAATTAAATACATTTGGGAGAATCCTTGATGGAGAAGGATTTAGACAGCAGGCTTAGTAATAGTGCCCAAAGTCATGCAGTAGCTGCAAAGGCAAACAAGATCTTATCTTGCATTAAACGGGCAATGGATGGAAGGGAAGTAAACATAATTATGCCCCTTTATAAAGCATTAGTAAGACCACAACTTGAATATGGAGTACAATTTTGGGCACCACTCCTTAGAACAAATATTATGGAACTAGAGAGAGTGCAGAGAAGAGCCACCAAATTAATAAAGGGGGATGAACAATTTTACCTATCAGGAGAGGATAGCTAAATTAGATTTCTTTGCATTAGAAAAGAGGTGTCTAAGAGGGGATATGATAAATATATACAAATATATTAGAGGGCAGTACAATGAGCTTTCAAAAGAACTATTCATCCCAAGGGCAGCACAAAGGACTCTGAGCCATCCCTTAAGGTTGGAGGAAAGGAGATTTCACCAGCAACAAAGGAAAGGGTTCTTTACAGTAAGGGCAGTTCAAATGTGGAATTCAGTACCCATGGAGATTGTGATGGCAGATACAAGAGATTTGTTCAAAAAAAGGTTGGTAATCTTTTTAGAAAGGAAAGGTATACAGGGATATACCAAATAAGTATACATGGGAAGGATGTTGATCCAGGGAGTAATCTAATTGCCAATTCTTGGAGTCAGAAAGGAATTTATTTTCCCCCTTATGAGATATCAGTGGATGATATGTCACTGGGGTTTTTTGTTTGCGTTTCTCTGGCTCAATAAGTAAGTTTAGATTTAGGATAAAGTATCTGTCGTCTAAATTTAGCATAGGTTGAACTTGATGGACATATTTCTTTTTTCAACTTCATCTACTAGGTAACTGTAACTTTTATTTCACGAAAAACGAAATTAAATGGCTTCTTGTCGGGTAACACTGGATTCAGATCAGCTACTTATGTTTATCTGTTTGTCGAATGATGGCATAAATTACTTTGCAAACAAAGTAACAAAGATAAGCTGACAATTCCAATGCCTGTGCCATTACCAAAATACATCTGTTACAGATTGTGAAACCCTCCAAA
Source organism: Ascaphus truei (assembly GCF_040206685.1). Lineage (NCBI taxonomy): Eukaryota > Metazoa > Chordata > Amphibia > Anura > Ascaphidae > Ascaphus > Ascaphus truei. The sequence continues at coordinate 29,312,496 of NC_134491.1, forward strand.
TCATGTGTTTATTATAAGAATGTTAGAAGTTGAAAAAAATTATATAAAATAAAAATACTGTGAACTAAATGTATTCTGTTAAACATGCCACTGTCCTTGGGTCACATTTGGTAGGACAACCCCTTTAAAGGAGCAATCCAAACCATTGATTTTTTTTTGTGGAAAAGTTTTATTGTTATTTATAGCATCGATGTAGGGGTCTCCAGAGATGTACCCCATTAATTTCAGCTCTGGGGACACCCGCTTTTGGATATACTTACCTTTGTAGTAGGTGCCTGTAGCTGCACCGACTGAGTTAGCTGGGCTTTAAAGTTTCCACGTCACATGGGCCAATAGGAAGCCACACCGATGATGTCACAGCTTCCTATTGGCTCGCAGGGCTCGGGAGGTTTGACAGTGGTTTGAAACGGGATCTTTGGAGCTGAACCATGTTAATTTCAGCTTCGGGGACACCCTGCTTACCGAGATACCTTGGATGGGTGTGCCGGTATCATGTGGGACAATAGGAAGCCTCAAGGGATTTTTATTGACTTGTGGAACATTTAAGCCGCCATTACAATAACCCCAACTTGCCTAGCTGGAGCTGCTACCAGCACCCTCTACAGAGGTATCTTGGGAAGCAGTGCGTCCCCAAAGCTGAAATTAACACAGATCAGCTCCGGAGACCCCCTGCTTCAAACCTATTAAAAAAACACACAAAAGTATCACCAGTTCTGCTGCTTTCAATCTTTCATCCTGATTCCAAAACTGAACACTGGCTAAAGCTGTTTCTAAGTTGCAACCCAAAGTGTACAATGCAAAATTTGTGAAAAGTTGAGATCAAAATTGTATGTTGTTATTATGAGTGTCTTGGATTGCCAGAAAGGGTTGCAACGTGTAGCTCTTTCATACATTGTAGACCCATAAGCAACAGGTTAAAAGAATTGTTATAATTCATCGAATATATTGGGTAATTTATTAGGTAAGCGTTGCTATGGCATACCATTAGAACAATGTCTAAAGGGCAAAGCTTTAAGGATATCTTTTATTGGACGCTTGCTATATATTTAACCCTAAATACCCATCTTCCATTTTCAGACATCACGGCACCTACACTCTGGATCAAGCATCTAGTTATCAAAGACGCCAAATTAAATAGTTCTAGCATGAGAAACTCAGGTACGTGTATGTGGTTTCCTGTTATCTAATTCTTCCTTGATCCCTGATCTGAAATTAGGGGCATTGATTACTTTCTCTTGTGGGTAACCTGTTTTTTTTTTCCCACACATGTAAGCATAGAGGGCTCTTTCCATGTTCTCAGCACCATCAGCTGAGACATTCTGTACATTCTGATCTTGCCCATCACATTCCCCCTTTGTCAGGAGATATTGACAGAGTTAGTTGATCCAATTTGTTACACAACAGGGGGGGCATCATATAAAACATCCAGGACTCCATTACCTGTTTTTTCCTACCACCTCCCCTTATAAACTCATAGTAACAACCGCTCCATCACTAAAGAGACGTATCCGGAAGTGGCGGGTCCTCCCTGTTTGGTTCGCAGTTAGCACTTCGGTGGAGCACTGATAGCGAAACGCCCCCTAGAAAACTAACAAACCCAGGGGACATACATGAGTAGGGCCCTCAGGGTGCCACCCTTCGTGATTTGTGCTCCAAAATTTAGACTAACATCCCCCCACATATTGTGGGAGAATGGAACATTATAGAAAGCTGTTTTTACATTTGAGGGTGATGCGGGTGGTGGTCAGTGTAACCAAGACTACAGCCAGAGCCAATCAGAGTTCTTGATTCCTTAAATCAGGGGTGCTCAACTCCAGTCCTCACGCCCCCCCCCCCCCCCCCCAACAGATCAGGTTTTCAGGATAGCCCTGCTTCAGAACAGGTAGCTCAATCAGAAGCTCAGTCAAAGAAGCAGGGACTGATTGAGCCACCTGTGCTGAAGCTGGTATATCCATTAAACCCGACCTGCTGGGCGGGCTTGAGGACTCGAGTTGAGTGCTCCTGCCTTAAATGATAAGCTAATACATCCTGTAGCTTTAACGAAATGGAGCATTCTGATTGGTTACTTTTTTTTAATATAGATTGTGTGTTATACATGAAAGTAGGTAACCAGCTTAGAGCTAACTAATGCATAATTACGTGGCTTTCCCCCACCCACTATTCCTGTGAAATATGGACATGTTACATTCTATGTTAAAAGGGGACACAATGCTGGCACTCTTTCCACAATTACTGTATGAGATAACAGACCCCCTAAATAGATACTAATGGGGTTCTTCTACTATTGCTGGATGGTGGCACTTCCAAGCAATTTCTATCAATATGATGGATGTGGAAGAGGTGTTCCCCATTAAAAATGATGTTTAGGTCTTAGCAACAATGTATTGAGCTCTCCAGGTGAAGCATTTAACGGCCAAAATGGACCTTCTTTTTGATTTAATGCTTAAAGGCAAACAGTATCCCTTTGCAGATAAAATCTTAAATTAAGCTTTCTAACAGGAGTTCTAAATAAAAAATATTTGTCTATTTTTCGTACGAGGCAGCCATCTTGGTTTTGTGATGCATTGAGATTCAGCATTAACCCCTCGGGTTTCAGAACACATTCTGTCCATTTCCGCCTCTTCTTTTTCACCTCGTATTGCAGACAGTAGCACAGGAAAGGGACAGGTTTGTGTGAAACCTGAGTGATTGGTGATAACCCACAGTTCAGGAAACCATCGTTACTGTAAGTTGAACGCAGCACGCAGACTTTGATTTACTCAACAGTGATAAGTTCACCATTTAGGTTCATTCAAGTTATTGGGCCTGAAGGTGCGCTAAAGCTCATCACTGGCTGAGGACTTTAGTTGTGTATCCCCGATATAAGGAATCAAGGACTCTGATTGGCTCTGGCTGTAGTCTTGGTTACACTGCCCACCACCCACATCACGGTGGTAAAACATCTTTCTATAATGTCTATAGTGTCGAAGACTGAGCCACCTGTGCTGAAGCAGGTATATCCTGAAAACCTGACCTGGTAGTCCTTCACTGGAGTTGCTAACCCCTACCCTATCACCTTTTAGCCATTGGTAGGCCTACTGGTATAATTTTGCCCAAACTCTGCATGTTATTATAACCACTAAGGATGATCAAGCTCGGAGTCAAATGTACTGGCACCAGTATCGTGTCTGTAATTTGACAGACCTGTGTTAAGAGGATAGCGAAGGAGTAGAGGTTTTGGCCTGAGATTTTTCCCAGACTGCCAGTCACACACCCATAAATAATACTCAAGTAGGGGCCAGTTAATCCATTTTATGAAAAGGTGCAAAGTATACAAGATGAGGAGGGGGGAGAGAACACAAGCCAATAATCGGCATGTATCCATTGGTGCTACTTGGTGCTAAAACCATATGTGGCTGTAAAAATAAATGAGGAGCTCTTGGCAGGACGTGGATAAATGACTGCTAAGGAATTTGGTCTCCCCTTGTCCTCCCCCCCTCCTCCTCCTCCTACCTGACCGAGAAATAAAGAAAACAAATTGCTTAAGGAGTGTCACAAACCAAAACCTTAGAGACCGCGGGGAAAAGGAACCCAGAGGAGAGTAAAGAATACACCATTTTTATATTTTTATGATGCCAATCCCTTTCGAAAAAATTAATGTGCCGTAACATGATGTGAAATAGGGCGTGATAAAGCAATTCTGTGAGTCTACATCTTTTTGTGTCAGGAACAGAGACCATTCAGTATGCAGTGTGGCCACTTCTCCAAGTCAGGGCAGCTTGGAGCTCACAGCTTCCCTGACAGAGATGAAGCTTCACAGCACAGCTGGTGACCTATAATATATTACAGGGGAACCCTAAAATGCACAGCTTCTAACTCTAATGCTCAGTGTCCGGGCCCGGGGCAGCACATTTTCCATTTGTTTCTCATTTTCCCCCGTATACAGCTCTTTCCCCCACTGATTGCCAGGGGAGAGCGTGGGGCCTCTGTAATGGACTCTTACCTTCTCCTTCGCACCGCCCTCCTCCTTCTGTAGCATTAACATCACATAGTGACGCGTTGCCCTGACAACGTGATGTCACATGGTGTCGCATTGTCATGGGAATGCATCGTCACGTGACGTTGCAGCGACATGGGGGAGGGGTCGGCAAAAAGGTCAGTGCCTATGGCAGTGTCAGTCAGTGGTGTCAGTCAGTCAGGGCGACACCATTTTAAATCTGTACTGTATCGTGTCTCTTGTAAAGTGCCAAGTACAGCTGTAGGCGATATATATATATATATATCAAATGGAAATTACTGTGTGCTCATTTGCATATCTTAGACAGGTCTGCAACCCCGCCTTTCAACATTATCACACAGCACTTCCATTGCAGCAAGGGATTCTGGGAAATGACATGCAAATGAGCACACAGTGCCACCTTTTGCTTCAAATCCATTTTCACATGGACCCGTATAAGCTTAGGCTATACTTATAGTGCCAGCGACGTCAGGCTACGGGCACTGGAAAAATCTAATTGAGATGACTTCCAGCGATCGCGGCCAAGCCATCGCGCCGTCGCGTTGCTGTCGCCGGCACTATAAGCGCAGCCTTATGCTTGCTGCATTGCACAGCTTTTCAGCACAGCCTGGGTTAAGATGCAGAACCTGTAAACCTACCCACAGACAGCTATTTCAACCTTTTGGGTCTCATAGTATGAGGCTGGTTATACTGGCTTTGCAATATGAAGCTTGGATAGGTTTCAACCACACATTAGTTAAGTTATGGTGGGTAAAAAAAGTGACAAAACCCTCCACCGTAAAGCATATAGCAAATGGAAATATTACTGGGTGCTCATTTGCATGTCTTAGACAGGTCTGCAACCCTGCCTTTCACATCACATATATGTGTATCTATATATCAATACATTCTCCAGCCATTAAGGAATCCCAAAAACCTAACGCACCCTCTAACTATAATATTATAGCTTTGCTTATACTTTAGAAAATCACGTAACGTGACATAGGGCAGACGGCATTCGTGTAATTCACAGTTACATGAATTCGCATAGATTAAACCCCAGTGAAGAAACGTAAATATTTATTTTTTTTAAAGATGATGCGATCTGTTAAAAATATAACCCATTCCTTTCTTTTTATAGGTTATATAGATGTACACCATAAACCTTTGAAATGTTGAATCTTAAAAGCCTCTCTATAGTGTTCAAAGGGTTAATGCTCTCTGGCTTTTAAACAGAGCACCTCCAGATTTTCAAGCCACTTCGACTACTATTTATATACCATTGAATAGTACGGAAAATCTGTGCAATGTTGCAATAATATGTTGCAGTGTGCGGTGACACTTTCACAGTGGCATAGGTCACATCTGTATGGGTCACTTGTAAATACCCGCCCCGTGGTGAAATAGAAAAGGCTTATTTATTCCCAACTTTCAGCCTGTCAATCTATCTCTTGACTGTCTTGCAGCTCACTGCCTTACTAAAGAATGAGCCTTCATATAAACTCACGATGCAGCAAGTAATGACCTAATGCATTACATGTGTTTACTTAGATTAAAAAAAACACTTTTTTTTTTATACACAGCACACGCAGAAATATTAACATTTCCAGACTCATCTGTCAACTGCTTCTGCTGCAAGGAGCAGTATTTTATGTTGAGCCTAAACTGAGAGATAACCAACAAAGACATGCTGTTGTAGTGTTCACCGTCTAAGAGTCAGGTTTGTACATTAAGTTTGAAGTGTAGTCACTAGTCAAAGTGCCTGAAAAAGGAGCGATAATGTGGACACAGCTGTTCGTGCCTCATTTTGAAGGAGAGAGGCTTTTTAAAGTAGATAATTAAAAATGGTAGTGGAAGTGTAGGTGGTTCTCTGGAAGGGTGGTTCTCTGGAAGGGTGGCTCTCTGGAAGGGTGGCTCTCTGGAAGGGTGGCTCTCTGGAAGAGTGGCTCTCTGGAAGGGTGGTTCTCTGGAAGGGTAGCTCTCTGGAAGGGTGGTTCTCTGGTAGGGTGGCTCTCTGGAAGGGTGGCTCTCTGGAAGGGTGGCTCTCTGGAAGGGTGGCTCTCTGGACGGGTGGCTCTCTGTGCCATCTCTCTTAATGGTTCTTCTCAGGGACTGCCAGACACACCAATGCTAGTACCATCACAATTGGACCACTAAGTATGGTGCGCCACACCTATACATTTGCCAGTGAGCATCCGTGACTGTGGTTGAGTGCAGAGATGTGCATGTCTTTAACATTAACAGTCACTTACTTCCCCCTATTCAACATACTAATACATTATTAACTTATAGCTAGCTATACTATGTACAGTATGAACGACATTGCCACATAAGAATATTGTAGCAATTTCACAAGCTAATGACCCTTTTTGTCAAATGATAAAACAATATATTCTTTACTTCTAAAATCCATTTTTTTTAATTTGCTTAGATGATTATAAGGTGGTATATAAAAGGGGGCCACAACAATGAGGTTTTCTGCATGGTCAACTCTTAGGCCTGTACTCAGTATGCTGGGAAGATGTCTTCTCTGCGTTGGCCAAGAGATCTGCACATAGAACTAAGGGGGAGATTCACTGCAGGTTAACACACACGATCTGGGGTTAACTGCCATTGACTTCAATAGGTAGATCGAGTGTCCTGATCCGCAATGAACTGAAGTGAATCTCCCCCATAAATGTTCTGCCGCACACCGCAGTCTGCTGCACAGCACATGGAATAGGGGTCCAAGAGATTATCCTGCAACAAGCCTCTTTGCTATGGGTACACATAAGGGGCATGATCTGATCCAAGTAATACTTCCACCACTGTAAATTGCCATGTGATTTTACGTTAACTTTAATGCAAATGAGCTCATTGGAAAATCACAAAGCAGGTGGTTTGTAAGCAAGGAAATCATTAGAAAAGCCGACCTTGAGTGTGTCTAAATGTTTGTGCTCCATAATCTTTGATGTTTGAGAAAAAATAATATTATACCATTTGATTACATTGGTGTGCAGTGCCCCCCTTATCCTATCAGGAACTCTTAGTAAAGCATTTGCCTAGTTAAATCGTACACTGTCATAGCTTTTGCTTATTTTCTCACCCCCTCTGACACAGCACGATGGTTCATTTGGTGATAATAAAATGTGAACTTTTATGTTAAAGAAAATCAAAATCAGGGCAGCCATGTTTAATGTAGTCCACCAAAAAAAGTGCATATGAATGTTTTTATTTATTTTTATTTTTTTTAGAAAAAAGGGCAAGAGTGTAATTAACACATTAATTGGACAGGTATTTAAAACGGTCTTTACCAGGACTGAGACTGAATACACCTTTTAACACATAAAAGCTAATAGGCAACCCAGGTATGTCATAGTGTTTGAGTAATGTGTATAAATTGGCTTGAAAATGTATATAGGCCATATCCAGACAACTTTGTCCTTTCATTTAGAGCTTTCATAACTCACCGGCACTCTCCTTTTATGGATACAAGGGGACAAGTCACTCTAAATATGTTCCCCATGTCTCATAACTAATTCATTCTGTCTGAGCAGTAGAAGTTTTCTCCAGTTACAATAATGACGCCAAGTGAGGGGTTGGCAGCATGATTACAGGACAGGGCCAAGACAGGCTTTTTAAGGGCTGTACTTGTTTGTCATGGAGCCAAAAATGTGGCTGAAGTGTAGAAAAGCTACTATGCCAAAGCAGGAACACTATGGGTGCTAAGTACAGCATCGCCAGCCTGGATCCATGTCATTGTGAGACTTTGCATTCTAACTGTAATCCCAGTGCATTCTGGGTAGTAAAAGTCCTGGACTTTAGTCTCACGATGACATAGAGCCAGGTTGGCGATGTTTTATGTATCCAGCTCAGAAGACAGCCAGAGTGTTCCAGAAAAGACTTTACGTGTGCCATGTAGCGTAGGTGTCACTTTGTTTTAATGTATAAAAGTACTGAGTCAATATTTGTACCTTTTAGTGCCATTTACAAAAGCAATCACATGCTGTATACGCGGGGTATATAATATACGTGGGATATATATAGCATATACATGGGGTATATATACCGTATACATGGGGTATATAATACACGTGGGGTATATATACTGTATACATGGGGTATATAATATACGTGGGGTATATATACTGTATACATGGGGTATATAATATACGTGGGGTATATATACTGTATACATGGGGTGGTAAATGGAATAAGAAGCGGGATTCAGGGAGATATTATTTACTGCACACATTATAGGATATATATATATATATATTTCCTGCTGTCCAGTTTACTTTCTTTGTTGCTGTCATTTAACTCATTGGCAGACATAGGGGCTGAAATATTTAGTTTTGCCATGGAGACACCTCTCTCTAGTGTTTAAATAGCCAGGTAAAAGTACTTGGGTATAAATATATATATATATATAAAACAAAAAAAGAAATATCTGCGCGTGGAGGCGCCTCTAATAACCTGCGGCCACTGCGAGCCACTGATCACAGCCCCCAGAGAGACGCCGCCATGCGTGGGGAAACTCCAAATGGAGAACTGTGGTGAGTGTGAGCCACCAAGCGTTGTCCCCAGTGAGACACTGCCACACGCGGGAAAAGGTCAGTTTGAGACAGAGTGCTGCCCCAGTGAGACACTTATATATTTATATATCTATATCACTCAAACCCACGGATCAGAGTAAAAGAAGACGCAGCACATCAGAAATAAGTGATCAAAACACGGTGCATTCAACAACAAATCCAACGTCTCGGCCCTAAACTAGAACCTTCATCAGGGTCGAGCTTACACATGGACGACCAAACACCAAATATATCAATCCCATACCCGGTAGTGAACCCGGGGCTGTGAAGACCACGAAACGCAGGGGTCACGCACGCTCACCACTGTTGGTTGCAAAGCAAAAATTGTAAACAAAAGCAGTGCACAGTAAGAGAGATGGGGGGAAATTGGACTCTGGTCTTCATTCTATTAGCACGTGATGCGTTCCGTGATATTCACAGTATGAGACGTGGAACTGTGCAGAGACGTGGAACTGTGCAGAGTGTAGCCTTGGTGGCACCTTTATTTTGTGCAGTTGTGAGCTTTCCCTTTTGCCTTCACTTTAATTTACTCCATGCTTCATTTATTGTGAAATCCCTTTGTGTTTAAAATGCAGTCCTGTTGGTTCTCATGGTATCTATTTATTTGATCTATTTATTGTTGGTTGTGTGCTTTTGGCTTTTTTAGTTTTCACCTTGATTAGTTCCACTGTAAAATCCACTAGTGATACAATATTTTCTGTGTTGTACAGCCACTTGCACTACAGTAAACAAAGGGTGCAACATTCGTAATCTGCAAGACATCCTATAGTTGAGTTTTTTTATTGCATAATACAGCATACCGAGTGCCACATTTTGGGAACATTGTGCTCGGTTTCCTTTACCATGCACCCTTTCCCTAATTTCCGTGACTATACAAGATTATGGATGGGAGATAGTTTGAAATTGTGCTGCCTTACATATGAACAATACGGAGCTATAGATATTGGGGAGTGGGCTCCTAGGTGGTGGTTATTGTGAATTTTAGAAGAATTTAGTAACTCATCCCATGATATTACTTTCAATGTGATGCTGTTTATGTCATCGAAAAAATGGTAAAATCCCCTGAATTAAAAAAAGAAAAGAAAATAACATGTCTTTTCCTTACCTTTGGAAAGGCCATTCATCTACAATGTAAGTGGGCGGAAGACCCTGCTGTCTGGGATAGAGCAACATGGCCGATAGAACCAGCCGAAGCTTTAATTTCAGTCTGATTATGTTACTGCCCTTACTTGAATTCTGGGAGAAAAAGTAGAGACCTGTCGTAACCCAGTTGTGAGCAAGACTATTGAATCAATGCATAGCCAACGTTATTTCACATTTTCTTGCACAATGATGTGAATTTTAGCACGTTCTCTTGCGATACGAAATTCAATACAATGGAGCCGCAAGTAGCGAATCCATGTGATACAGCGCACAATAACAGCTGCAATAACGTTGGCTACATCTGTAAATCTCAGCACTAGCTCAGTCTTCTTTGTCCTTCTGCAGAAAAAGTGAATTCGTGTGACCAAGAGAGGCAAAGTGCTCTAGAGGAGGCGAAACAGAACCCACGAGAGGGAATCGTTATACCGGAGTGTTCCCCAGGGGGACTTTACAAACCTGTGCAGTGCCACCAGTCCACTGGCTACTGCTGGTGTGTGTTAGTAGATACAGGTCGTCCTTTACCTGGAACATCTACACGGTAAGACATGCTTCAGTTGGGTTCCAAGAACAGGGACAGAACCCTCTATTTCACCTTTCTCATAGCTCTCATGGAACCTTTCTTATAAGTGTCGGAATCTGTATTTCAATTATCTAGACTCAAAAAGAAATGATCAATAATACTGTATACTTTAGTCATCTTCGATACAAATGTACTTTTATTCATTAACATAATTACAATACATTACACCGTTTTTACTTATTATATGATGGCTGCCTTACCTATTATTTTCCCAAAAATTGAATAGTTTATAGTTTGTATGTTTATAAATAATCATTTATATTTATCATTTTAAATAGTATTGCAATTCTTTTTTTTTTTTTTTTTCATTGCACTTTTCTCTGGTTTGTAATTATTGAAAACCACGAATACATTATTTAAAAAAATTAAATGAAAAAAAATAGACTTTGTTTGACTGCATTGGTCTTTATATTGGTCTGGGAATCTAGATTTTTGTTTCTCAAGACAGTATTCCTGTGACCAATTACTACCTGTAAAATCAAGGTACGCTGTTACTCTAAGAGCGGAGCTATACCATCCACCTAATCACTGAAAGAATACCGAGTAAATTATAGATCGAGTCTATCTCAGAATATATTGTTAATAGCGCTACCAATCCTCCACTGACCTCACGGTTTTAATAATTACAGTGATATATGTTTTATGTTTGATTGAATAAATGCCAAGTTTTAATATTATAGCGTTGTGTTCCCTGAAAGAGCTTCTTTCTTTTGAGCGTATACTGCACATCTAGGCACCTTTTTTTTAATCTGTTTCCAGCTTTGTCAAGTGATGAGTATTAAAGTTGTAACGCAGGTAAATCTCTGATAATAAATATCTGAGCCCAATCTGTGTTAACAACCATTGACATTAATATCAGCTAACACCGATCGAACACAGATGCCGGATGTTATCATAGCTGCAGTAATGCCCTCACCATGAGCCTTAAAAGCTGTAGTTGTTATAAGCACCTTTGACATACAGATGCAGCGGCCGTTATTTTATGGCATCACGGCGCCGTTTTCGTGTGCGTTGCTGTACTCCACGCGGCATGAACGCGGCCAATCGCCCCAGGCACCCGCACTTATCGCGGTAGCTTTGTTTGAATTTTATGGATTGTGTGCAATTATATGCAATGAAATTAATGAATTGTAATGTGTACAGTACTGTGCTACTGTGTCAATTTCAGGTGTTTATAAGCCAGGACACTAAAATGCCATTTTATGCACTCGCATCTTAAGGCGGTACGGTTGGAAGTAATCCCGTGCCATCAAATGGGTATTCCGAGGTATAAACCGCGTGATTTCGTAAAATTATGGCCGTTGCATCTGTAGTATCCAGCTTGGATTTGCCCCAAACCATTTTGAACACCCTCTCCCTGTGAACATGGAGGTCATCATGAAGGTTTGGTTCTCTTAGGCAGTTTAGAAGGACCATCTGACATTAGAGGCAGGTAGGGTGGGTTTAATACAGAATTTAGTAATTATCACTTAAGAGAAAATATTTTAAACAACACCAAATGTAAGTGAGAAAATCCTTATATCATTTTTTTATAGTTTAAAAAGTAGGTTGTTTTACTTTTGATGAAGTATAAGCCTGCAATGCAGTTGTAAGGTTGTTATAACGTAATCACTCTTTTACATTTCAATTCCCTGTAGCTATGAGACCCCGGCGTGTGAAAGTGACGCGAGGTGGAAAAGTACAGATACCGAAGATCCATTTAAGGACAGAGAATTGCCAGGTTGGAAATCCTTTCTTTTGTACAGTACTGTACATTATTGCACATGCACAAGTTATTACTGAGTAATGTTGGGTTTCTATGGAACAGAGTTTTAAATATAAGGGTAAAAGGGGACGATAGACAGCACTCTGATAGTGTTAAATTTATGCAATTGCAGGGTGCACGGAACAAAAGGGGACCCTTATTCCCTTGTATAGTACTAACAAATCTACGTAAGTACCAGCACTCACTGTCTAATAGCTAAATGATGAAAACAGTTGTAATGCAGAATAAACATTTAATAATAAAACGAACCAGAAATAAATCAAATGTGTTTGCAGAAACCAGTATCACAAATGGGCATGTCACAAAGTGAGGGGTGGGGGGGGGGGGGGGTGGGAGGGGGAGGGTAAAGGAAAAGGGGAAAAAACATGAAATACAAGGAATATACACAAAAAACGGAGAACGGAAAGTATGCTAGGGGGGGCGACGTTTCGAGGGACTACCTCTTCATCTGGCCCATTCCCCCTGGTCCAAAAGGTCCCAGAGGTACTTCCCTAAGCCTCCCTTCCCCTATAACTGGTCAAATCAGACACCCCTGAAAATAGATAGCAAACATACAGTGTAGGCTAAATACAGATAAACAGCTAATAGCAGGGCAGCAAGAATCCACTAAAGTCAATGCCAGTAGTTCAAGTACCACAAGAAACTGTGGGCAATGGCACAGTAAAGGCTGAACACAGCTTGCAAGAAAGCAGCTTGCAAAGAAGCACCAGGAGTCCACAACAGTGAATGAAAGGTTAATGGGAATAGCAAATGAAGACAGTAATCAAACCCTCTGTGAGCACTCCACACGAGCACAAGGAGCAGAGCCACAGAGGGTTTGATTACTGTCTTCATTTGCTATTCCCATTAACCTTTCATTCACTGTTGTGGACTCCTGGTGCTTCTTTGCAAGCTGCTTTCTTGCAAGCTGTGTTCAGCCTTTACTGTGCCATTGCCCACAGTTTCTTGTGGTACTTGAACTACTGGCATTGACTTGAGTGGATTCGTGCTGCCCTGCTATTAGCTGTTTAGCTGTATTTAGCCTACACTGTATGTTTGCTATCTATTTTCAGGGGTGTCTGATTTGACTAGTTATAGGGGAAGGGAGGCTTAGGGAAGTACCTCTGGGACCTTTTGGACCAGGGGGAATGGGCCAGATGAAGAGGTAGTCCCTCGAAACGTCGCCCCCCTAGCATACTTTCCGTTCTCCTTTTTTTGTGTATATTCCTTGTGTTTCATGTTTTTTCCCCTTTTCCTTTCCCCCCCCCACCCCTCACTTTGTGACATGCCCATTTGTGATACTGGTTTCTGCAAACACATTTGATTTATTTCTGGTTCGTTTTATTATTAAATGTTTATTCTGCATTACAACTGTTTTCATCATTTAGCTATTAGACAGTGAGTGCTGGTACTTACGTAGATTTGTTAGAGTTTTAAATAGATTTTCTGCACTCTTGCTAGAAATTGTAGCAAACAGTGTAAAGTTTGTATCCTTTCAAAGTCCCGGACTCGCTTTTAAACCCGGCTTATCTGTATTCCATTTTCTATTCCTGAATCACAAATCCCTCTGAAAGGAACTGAATAAAATGCATCAGAACATAAGCCTAGCTCTTAATGTATGTTGGAGGGAACTGCTGTGTTATCTTCTTCGTTGTTAAATATCTCCTTTGAAATATATAACTTCACGTTATTTAAGTTGTATCTAAACTTGGCGTTACTCCCATCCGGACATTCAAACAGGGTTGCTGCGGTGTCTGATGAGTGTAAAACGCTCCTCTCTGCCTCCCCTATTTCAGGTCTGGATAGGAGTAACGCCAAGACTGACATGATGTCCCGTTTTTGGGTGATAACGCGAGGTTATGCAAGAATAACTTCCCATTAAGCTTACGCTAATGGCATGTAGGTCGGATGTTATTTTTGCACTTAATTTGTTTTAGGATCCCATGCTCCCGTGATAAGGAGATAACGCATGCGTTATCATTGATTTCAATGGCGCCGCGGTAATAACACGGTAGCATTAACACGTCACATTAACGGGAGTAGTAACATTCGCAGTAGTAAATCAGTTGCTTGAGATCTATGCAGGAGGTTACAATGAAAGGGATGATGTGGTTGAAATAATTTATGTCTGGCATCATTTTCTTAGCATACTGGCCGTGATATAAAACCATAAGAGTTGGCTTCCCCCCGCTTAGCAGTGAGGATAAAATAAATATAACCAGAAACCTTTATATCAATAGGATAAATTGAGCGGCTACATAATTACTGGCAGTAACACACACACACACACATATATATATACACACCCCCACACACAAATATATATATATGTGTGTGGGGGTGTGTGTGTATATATATAAATATATATATATATATATACCCCCCCACACACAAATATATATATATATATATATATATATATACATATATATATACCCCCCCACACACAATATATATATATATATATATATATATATATATATATATATATATATATATATATATATATATATATATATATATATATATAATATCATATATGTTTTAGTTTGTCTTGGCAAGTCCTACTTTTTTTTAACCACAAACACCTGGAATCCACAAGTCATTTTGTAAACTACACAGAAAGAAATAGTTTCTGGAACAGCCTGTTTGAAATAAGAGCATATCCATGCTGAATTATACATTGTAAGGACCTGTTCATGGATAATCCAGTGAACTATGAACCTTGGGTTGAATCATTTGTAACGCTTAAAACATTCTGTTTTTAAGTTGGAAAGGGATGTGTGTAACATTTTTGAGTTTAATAAATATCCCATCGCCTCTCTCTATATACATGTAGCCCTGGTAAGAAATGGGGCTATAGTTCTATCCTCCTCCTGGTATAATCCCTGGTAAGGGCAGGTTGCCAGGAGTTATCATGGGTTTCCCCCACTTCAAGCACTGCCCTGAGTGGTGGAGGTAGGTCACCTGACCCTGTGTCAAAGCAAGAGACCCAGGGGCGGTGCCTGCTGAGATCATAAAAGAGCAGTGCATTTCCTATTTAGTGTTCTGTCAGTCTGACAGTAGTTATAGTGAGTTAGTGAGGAGAGGAGTGAGCAGCTCCTGAGTAGAGCTGCTATAGCCATAGTTAGTGAGGTGGACCAAATACCTCTCACCTTGCTTAGGGGGTGAGGGAAGAGCTAGCCCCACTCTGGATGCCCTTTGGGCAGAGACATCACAAGGGAGAACAGTTAGTGGACTGTGCATCAACTGTACCTGTCGGCTGCTGCTGCTGCCCAAGAGAATAAAGAGACTGCTGCTTTGCAAGATAATCCGTGTGTGAGACTGGAATCTCTCATCCCTGTGGGGAATCTCTGTGGTAAGGATTCCGCGCTGCACCATTGAACAAAGACGAAGGCATCCACCCCAGTAACCTGTTCCTGTTATCCCCCATGTCATCGCGGGAGACTCAGGCCCTCCTGTTGCCAGCAGGTATGCACCACACAGAACATCTAGCCAGACCCCAGAACACCTTAGGGGACCTGATCTGCGATTAGGGGGGGGGGGGGGGAGAGGGGCTAGATACAGTACATCTTTATAAGCAGAGATGGGTGGCCTGCCATGTTGGGCCTTTATTCCATGTAGTAATAACAGTGCAAGTGGGTAGTATGATCACTTAATTTGTCACAATGTTATTTCTGAAACCTGATGAAGGACCCTGAGAGGTTCGAATAAAAGGTATCATACCTACTCCCTCTCCCTGTTTTGTTACTATATATTTATAGCGATAATAATATTTATTCTCTTTGATAGCGCTGACAATGTATGCAGTGTTGTACATACAATTTGTGCAGACACTATGGGGCCTGTTCTGGTACCTTTGATAAGTGAGTTATCGCCAGTTTTGAGCACGTCGGGCGAGTTTGCATGTGTAGCTATTCAGAAAGCGTCGATAACTTGCCAAACTCGCTTGAAACCTGCTTCTTCCCGATCGGCGGTGCTCCTGCTCAGACAAACCGAGTGGGAGCTCAAAACATCAAACTCGCATTTTTGGAGAAATCGGGCTATTCAGGTAGCTCTGAGATTCAGATCGCAGCTGCAACTCGCTCATTCTGATCTCGTCCCATCCTGAAGGGCGGTGATATGGGATCCGCGATGTCACTGATGACAAAATGTATTTTTACTACATCTGACTGAAGCCGTAGCTGACACACATTAATACCAGCTCTGCAGACCCCCTGCTTTCATCCCATGTAATGAAAATACACTTACACACAGCTTCATTACCTTAGCGGCTAACCGATGCAGCGTCTCTTGGTATTTTCCCTGGTCTGACGCAACACCGCTCGCGGCCGTGTCCCAAGTATACAAACGTCTGGCTAACACAGCCAATTCTAATTGACGCGCGCGCACTATATTACACTCCTAAAAGTTGTGCAGAGAGATGCAGCTCTCTCTGTGCAGGGAGATCACCTGTAAGCTGTGCAGGGAGAGGCAGCTCTGTGCAGGGAGATCGCCTGTAAGAGCTGTGCAGGGAGATGCAGCTCTCTCTGTGCAGGGAGATGCAGCTCTCTCTGTGCAGGGAGCGGCAGCTCTCTCTGTGCAGGGAGCGGCAGCTCGCTCTGTGCAGGGAGATCGCCTGTAAGAGCTGAGCAGGGAGAGGCAGCTCTCTCTGTGCAGGGAGTGGCAGCTCACTCTGTGCACGGAGATCGCCTGTAAGAGCTGAGCAGGGAGAGGCAGCTCTCTCTGTCAGGGAGATCACCTGTTAGAGCTGTGCAGGGACATGCAGTGTCTCTCTGTGCAGGGACATGCAGTGTCTCTCTGTGCAGGGAGATGCAGCTCTCTCTGTGCAGCTCTTACATACTGCGGGAAGATCGCAGCGGTAGAACTTAGAAAAAGGCTGAGATAAGGACACTGCTATCCCGAGCGGTATTGGCATTTCCCTACCTCACGTTATCTGTCTTACAATAATTCTTTCTCAGTACCGTGATAACACAAATGCCAAACCGTTCGATATAGTAGCGATTTTAACAAAGCTACTAGAATAGGCACCTATGAGTAGTTTGCATTAAATTGCAGTAGTGCCAATTAGGGTTGCCAGGTGGCTTCTCCAAAAATACTGGACACAATGAGACACACACACACCTCTCTCCGTTCCATGCTGTTTCCTCCTCTCCTTGACCCCACCCCCAGGCTCCTGACACCTCCTCATGATTGGCTGCTGCTGTGTAATGCAGCCAATCAAGATGGAGGAAGCTGACCAGCCCCCTAGCAAACGCACTGCTCTCTCCCTGCTTAGAGAAATCCCACGACCCCCTAAGCCGGTCAGGTCACTGTCCAGAGAGGTAATACCGGTATACACATACATGTCCAGAGAGGTAAAGTCGGTATACACATACACACCCAGAGAGGTAATACCGGTATACACATACATGTCCAGAGAGGTAAAACCGGTATACACATACACGCCCAGAGAGGTAATACCGGTATACACATACACACACAGAGAGGTAATACCGTTATACACATACACGCCCAGAGAGGTAATACCGTTATACACATACATGTCCAGAGAGGTAATACCGTTATACACATACATGTCCAGAGAGGTAATACCGGTATACACATACACGTCCAGAGAGGTAATACCGGTATACACATACACGCCCTGAGAGGTAATACCGGTATACACATACATGCCCAGAGAGGTAAAACCGGTATACACATACATATCCAGAGAGGTAAAACCGGTATACACACACACTCCCAGAGAGGTAATACCGGTATACACATACACCCCCAGAGAGGTAATACCGGCATACACATACACTCCCAGAGAGGTAATACCGTTATACACATACATGTCCAGAGAGGTAATACCGTTATACACATACATGTCCAGAGAGGTAAAACCGGTATACACATACACGCCCAGAGAGGTAATACCGGTATACACATACATGTCCAGAGAGGTAATACCGGTATACACATACATGTCCAGAGAGGTAATATCGGTATACACATACATGTCCAGTACTACCTCTCATATTTTACTGAACAGTATCCAAATACAGGACAGTCCGGCTCAATACTGGACACCTGGCAACCCTAGTGCCAATTGAGACACATTTAAATCAGTGGAAGTTTCTGGGTGACAGTGCCCTGATCAGCACTATCGTGGTTTAATGAATAACCCCCTATGAGAATAGTGTGAGTATGGCAGCCCTGCGCCACCAGAAGGGCCTACAGCAGAGATGTGTATATTTATTAAAGTATGAAAGCTATTTTTTGGAGCCAGTATATACCATCCAGAGAGAAATAAACCCAACTGATTTCAAAATAATAAATGCACCTGATTTTGGAACTTTTTTTCGTTGCTTTTCTAATGAGAATACGGCCTGAGGATACAACCAACTCCTTGTGACGATGAGAATGGCATCAAACGGTTAGGTTCCATACTGCACAATTTGGGATCAGGGGGTTTAGTTATTGTCTGTCCTTCAACTTCAGCTTACAATGCACCCACCGGGGCTCAACAACTCATTCTCCAGAGCCTGGAGGAAGAAGAAATGATTTACAAGCAGAAGTGTCCGTTAACATTAATATTAATATATATGTGTATGTGTGTATGTGTGTATGTGTGTATGTGTGTATGTGTGTATGTAGCACATGTTCTCTCACCCCTGGGAGATGTAGTCATGGCTATTGCTAGGTGTAGTGCTGGTTACCTGTTTGGCACAGGAGAGCTGAGGTACCCGCGATGGTGTGGGGGCAAGACAGGCAGACTTTTAGGGATTCCCCTGGTTCTTCTTCTTGGTGACAGTGTCTCCAGACATAGGGGGCTTCAGCAAGGCTGAAGGGGGTCCCTGCTATGACAGACCTTACGCACAATACTCCCTCCACACAGACTGCCAGGAGTATAAATGAGGAGGATCTTTATTATAGCAGCCACTGCGATGTTGCTACAGCGAATGCTTTAGTTGCTAAGATAGATCCATGGCTTCTGGATGGTACTGGCCTGCTGGTAATAGTGAGGCCTCTCTGGGTTAGGTTAGTGCCTCAGCCCATGAGGGACTGAACACATGTCTCTATCACAGCTGGGAGGAGAGCTCAGAGCTCCTGCCCCATGAAGGGATAGCTTGGAACCCCAATCACTAACTGAAGGACCCACCCCTAAGGGGCGGAACTTCATACTATAATTTAGGCACTTCCTTCCTGTAGCTCAAAGAGGGAGGGCTCAGCACATGCACCACCACTCCTGTCACTCAGGAAGTCAGCATGAGGAGGGGGAAAACCCCATAGGACAGCCTATTGCGGTCTTACTAGAACTTACATGACAGTATAAGTAGAGAGCTAGCTGGACCAGCCGTCGATATATATATCGGATATATATATATATCCGTCCGTTCTTCAAACCTATGTATATTTATATATTCGTTCTACTATGATACATATACACACCATGAATATTTTGTTTCGATTAGAGGAGTGCACACTTGTTAAAATTAGATATAATATATCCAAGAAAAATAGAAGAATAGCAGCAAAAGTTTAATACTCAGGTCAACGTTTCAGCTCTCTCTGGAGCCTATATATAGATATAGTAAGCATTTATATAATAGTATCATATATTTTTATTACCATAGCTGTATAGTGAGTTACAATGTGAAAAAAATACACTTAGATGCTTGAGAAACTGCAATGAAATTAGCCGGAGCCAGACAGTACTAGGGTCACTCCAAGACCTTCTGCTGCCCACAGATCACAAGTTAAAAGCGCCCGGCTGGCATACACCATTAGTTGTTTTTCTTCAAAGAATAGATTACTGTTATAATATTAATATCCGGTGTGTTTAAACGTTTCAGCGCAATCTACAGTATGTCCCAACTTGGTTTAAATAACTCGGTTACATTGCACCAGCCGTCTGATGTAGAACAGAACAAGGATTTTTTTCCTTTCTTTTTTTCAGTGTTTTCTTTGACCAGAAGCAGTCTTTGGTCCATAAGTTACATGGACAGCTGAAATGTAAAGCATCTGTGTTTGCCTTCACTCTGTTCTCCGTCTATGCTCACTGTATGGGAATCTGACCCCCTTGTATGGATTAAGTAAATTTTGTGGTCGTGGAAAAGGGGGTATAGTGGAGCGGGTAGGGGAATGAATGGCGGATTACCTTGTCCACTCAATCCCTTTACAGAAACATATTGAAAGCCGTGTGTGTGTGTGTGTGTGTGTGTGTGTGTGTGTGTGTGTGTGTGTGTGTGTGTGTGTGTGTGTGTGTGTGTGTGTGTGTGTGTGTGTGTGTGTGTGTGTGTGTGTGTGTGTGTGTGTAAATGGTTATAAACTGGAGAATGCGCAGAAACCCCAAACTTTTACCAGCTCTGAAACCTCAGTAGTAAATGTTCTTTATCGGCCGATAAGTTAAGGGGGGGAGGGTGGATGGTGGGGGGGGGGGGGGTGTGCTTTATAGCCTAATGATGTTCTCACTCAGTCATTCGCTTGCTGCCACTGATGCCGCTGCTGGTCCTTTTTAATTCCCATAAGAATTACATTATGCGCATTAGCTATATC
The DNA here is from genome assembly GCF_040206685.1 of Ascaphus truei. Classification (NCBI taxonomy): domain Eukaryota; kingdom Metazoa; phylum Chordata; class Amphibia; order Anura; family Ascaphidae; genus Ascaphus; species Ascaphus truei. The sequence goes on from NC_134491.1 coordinate 29,333,060, forward strand.
CAACCCACCCAGACTTGCATTGTGCTTTGCCTTCATCGCTGGGATATTTGTATGGACACATATAGATTGATGCCCAATCTGATGTGGGTTTCTCTCTCAGGGTGTCCCGAAGGGAAGAAGCTGGAGTTTATCACTAGTTTACTGGATGCTCTCACTACGGACATGGTCCAGGCGATCAACTCAGCAGCACCAGCAGGAGGCGGAAGGTCAGTTATTAAACATAAGCTGGATAATAACGCACAGGCGCCTTCCCTCCCAAACCCTTCACTACATAGGCAACCTTGGCTCACATGTCATAGAATGTCTCCCTATACATGATGTGGGGGGGGGGGGGTGCCGTGTGTGGGGGCCATCTGTGTGGCAGTCTGTGGGGCAGGGTGTGGGACAGTGTGTGGTGCAGTGTGGGACAGTGTGTGGTGCAGTGTGTCGGGCAGTGTGGCAGCAGTGTGGGGGCAGTGCGGGGTATTGCAGGGGCACTAGTGTGTGGGGGTAGTGTGGGGCGGTAGTGTGGGGCAGTCTGAGGGCAGTGTCGAGCAGTGTGAGGGTAGTGTGGGGCGTTGTGGGGATAGTGTGGGGGCAGTGAGGGGTTGTTTGGGGGCAGTGTGTGGGATAGTGTGGGGGCAGTGAGGGGTAGTGTGGGGGCAGTGTGTGGGCAGTGTATGGGGCAATGTGGGGGCTGTGTGTGGGATAGTGTGGGGGCGTTGTGGGGATAGTGTGGGGGCGTTGTGGGGATAGTGTGGGGGCATTGTGGGGATAGTGTGGGGGCAGTGAGGGGTTGTTTGGGGGCAGTGTGTGGGATAGTGTGGGGGCAGTCCTGGGCAGTGTGTGGGATAGTGTGGGGGCAGTCATGGGCAGTGTGTGGGGCAGTGTATGGGGCAGTGTGTGGGTGGGCAGTGGGTGGTGTAGCATGGGGGCAGTGTGGGGGCAGTGTGTGGGGGCAGTGTGTGGGGCAGTATGTGTGGGGGCAGTATGTGTGGGGGCAGTGTGTGGGGCAGAATGTGTGGGGGCAGTGTGTGGGGCAGTATGTGTGGGGGACGTGTATGGGGCAGTGTGTGTGAGGGCAGTGTGTGGGGCAGTCTGGGAGCAGTGTGTGGGCTGTGTGGGGCAGTGTGTGGGGCAGTCTGGGGACAGTGGTGGTAGTGTGGGGGCAGTGTGGGGGCAGTGTGGGGCTAGTGTGGGGGCAGTCTGGAGACAGTGGTGGTAGTGTGGGGGCAGTGTCGGGCAGTCTGGGGGCAGTGTGGGGCTAGTATGGGGCTAGTGTGGGGGCAGTACAATTGTTTTTATTTAGTTACTTATTTTAAGCATTGTTGCCAAGAAAGATTAATTTCCCCCTAAAGTAACATTTTTACCTCTGAGCTTCTTGTATAAAAATGACTTGGCTTCATTTTTTTGGGGTCAGTTTAATTCTAATGTTATCTGCTAATTATTCTCTTTCCCCATAATCTCTTGAAACAAATTATGCTGCCATTATTTGCGACTCCATTTTCCTGCATGTATTACAATTTACACAGACTAATCCCAAAATATATTGGGTAAATTTCATAAAGACACTTTAAAAAATATTTTAAAATACCGATACTTGTTTGATTAACAATGCTGACAATCACCTACATTTATGCTATAGAAGAAGAGTGGGCAACTCCAACCCTCAAGGGCCACCAATAAGTCAAAGACTGAGGCACTGATTGAGCCACCTGTGCTGAAGCAGGGATATCCTGAAACCCCGACCTGTTGGTGGCCCTTGAGGACTGGAGTTGCCCACCCCTGCTATAGAAAATGCCACTGTCATACGGTCACTTTGGTTGTAGGGCGGATTGCCCATTTGGCAGGTTAAATGGAGTGTGGCGGGCAGGTCCGAGTATGTCGGGCAATGCAGAGATAACACCTGCAGGACCCTTGTTACAGATTCTCTGAGCCAGACCCCAACCACACGCTGGAGGAGCGGGTGGTCCTTTGGTACTTCAACCAGCTGGACAGCAATGGCAGCGACGACATAAATAAGAAAGAGTTGAAGCCCTTCAAGAGATACGTCAAGAAGAAAGCCAAGCCCAAGAAATGTGCCCGGCGCTTCCCGGACTACTGCGATCTAAACAAGGATAAATCCATCTCCCTGCAAGAGCTGAAAGGATGTCTAGGACTTCGCAAGGACCCAGGTAAATGGATCTCTTTCGCGGTGCCCTCGTTTCCTGGCTCGTGTCAGCGCTTCCCAATCTGCGCACATACAGTAATATGAAGCCCTTGGGATCTCTGGATTGATAAATCCACATTAACAGCTTGGAATTCTAGGCATTGTAGCTTTGCTCCTGGGTCTACTACTAAGTATCGGCATTCCTGGAGCCTGCATCTCTTTAACCACAAGTGCTTTATGGCTGGTAACATGGGGGTTATCTTTTGCCCAATTTTGCCCTTCCAATCACGAATACATAGTTCCTCTATAAGAGAAGACTGGTAATCGCTCCCCTGTATTGCATCATATTACCTATAATGGTCTTCACTCTTTAAATCTTCGTTCTGATCTCACGAAACGGTGAGCCTCTCTGCTCGACCCTGTCTCTCTTCCCTCCTGTGTTTGAGAAACTCCTCCTTACCTTCTCCTTTATCTGGCGAGCCACATTTTAAGGATGCATTTCTGTAGGCTGGAAAATACCAACAATCACAACATTTTCATCAAACCTCTGTGCTCTAGTCCAGGGGAGCGCAAACTTTTTGGGCTGCGCCCCCTTGCCTGCTCCCACAGCTGCTCGCACCCCCCCTTACTGTTTGACGGTGTGACGTCACACGACCCCGTTGCCATGGTGATGTGCGTCAAATGACGCTGCAGGGTCGTGTGACGTCACATGGTTCCGCAGCGTCATTTGACACCGCGTTGCCGTGGCAATGCCTGTGAACCTCTGTGCACAATGTCATCTATCAATAACTGGTATGTTATCAGTTCTGGTATCACAACGTCTGTTTCAAAAGAAGAGGGTAAAAATGAATGCTTTTTACTGTTAGTAACAACCAGGAACCAAGCAATTTAACAGTCAGATCAGTGTATCAGTTTCTTATCAGTCATTTTCAGTGCTGCAGTTTACAACAAAACCTAGGGCATTTGTCTTGATGAAATTCAACCAAATTGTGATTTCATGTCTTTGACTGCCCCCTTGTGGCTATTGGTACAATTGCATGTTACAGAGAATTGCTGTTTCTTTTTGGCATAGGTCTTACTAGAGTTGGACAATAACAATAAATTACCAGAATAACAATATTAAGAAATGTGTTGTTATAACGGCATTTGCAACAATAAAACTGTTCAGTAGAAGGCATAAAACATACCATAATCAAACAAACAGAATAGCAATGAAGAAGCGCGAGCCAAAAAACACATGCGCACAAATGCTTGTGCAAAATGCTTACTTAATCCAGCCTACAAAGAAACGATCACTAGAAGGGTGTGAACAAATGATACAGGAAAATGAGGGCACAAATAAGTGTAATAACAGAAACGTGATCATGTGCAGTGCCCGATATGTGTGTAACGGAGCGCTCACCACAAACAAGGCGTGACCGCAACGCAGAGGTGGGGATTGATATATAACCCCAACCCACAGCCGTGTGGGCTGGTCTGGAGTGCAGATAGGTCGAGGTAGCCTGGTCGGGGTTGGAGATGTATGGATGGTCAGAGATACTTGCCGAGGTCGGGTTTGGAGAGGTGCAAATCGTTGTATTGGATCAGGATTGGAGAGGTGCGGATCGTCTTGGTGCTTTGCCGAGGTCGGGGTTAGAGAGGTGCGGATCGTCGTGGTGCTTTGCCGAGGTCGGGGTTAGAGAGGTGCGGATCGTCGTGGTGCTTTGCCGAGGTCAGGGTTGGAGTGGTGCGGATCGTCGTGGTGCTTTGCCGAGGTCAGGGTTGGAGAGGTGCGGATCGTCGTGGTACTTTGCCGAGGTCGGGGTTAGAGAGGTGCGGATCGTCGTGGTGCTTTGCCGAGGTCGGGGTTGGAGAGGTGCGAATTGTTGTAGGTACTTTGCCGAGGTCGGGGTTGGAGAGGTGCGGATTGTTGTAGGTACTTTGCCGAGGTCGGGGTTGGAGAGGTGCGGATCGTCGTGCTTTGCCGAGGTCGGGGTTGGAGAGGTGCGGATCGTCGTGGTGCTTTGCCGAGGTCGGGGTTGGAGAGGTGCGGATCGTCGTGCTTTGCCGAGGTCGGGGTTGGAGAGGTGCGGATCGTCGTGGTGCTTTGCCGAGGTCGGGGTTGGAGAGGTGCGGATCGTCGTGGTGCTTTGCCGAGGTCGGGGTTGGAGAGGTGCGGAATGTTGTAGGTACTTTGCCGAGGTCGGGGTTGGAGAGGTGCGGAATGTTGTAGGTACTTTGCCGAGGTCGGGGTTGGAGAGGTGCGGAATGTTGTAGGTACTTTGCCGAGGTCGGGGTTGGAGAGGTGCGGAATGTTGTAGGTACTTTGCCGAGGTCGGGGTTGGAGAGGTGCAGATTGTTGTAGGTACTTTGCCGAGGTTGGGGTTGGAGAGGTGCGGATCGTCATGGTGCTTTGCCGAGGTCGGGGTTGGAGAGGTGCGGATCGTCGTGGTGCTTTGCCGAGGTCGGGGTTGTAGAGGTGCAGATCGTCATTGGTAGTCGGGGTCAGGAGCGTAGAAGAGCGGAGTCCAGAAGTATAGCCGAGGTCTGAAACAGAGGAATTAAGAACCGGAGGACAAGACAAAACTGTGGAGGCAAGGGTAGCAGTGAGCACTTCTCTCATAGGAAGGTTTATGCTCAGCCGATTTGCCAGTGGGCCGGCTGAGCATATATAGGACACAGGGACCAATGAGGTAACAGGCTGGAAGAGGCGCGTCAGAGACAGTGAGTGTGATAGGAGGATACGGTGCAGGAGACAGGTGTGGGGAGGATCCCAGAGGCAGAGAGATGACGCGGTCCGTTCGCGTACTGACCGCGCGTCGCGTGTGCTCGCTACGCACTGATGACGTTGCCGCGTGGGAGGAGTCTGGAGGCGGGACCAGCAAGGCGGCTGGTCCCAGGAGAAGGAAGAGAAGCGTCAAGGCTCACGGAAGGAACGGGGGGCCCGATCACAGGTTGGGGTAAGTGACGAGTGCACCGAGCGCGTCACAGATCCTGACAATGTGAAAGTGAAGCGCTCACAGCCGGCCCCTAGTGATCAAATGACCAAAATGCCGTTTTGGATGATAACCGCAAGCTGAAGTTCTCCTCAAATGATAAAACATAAGAAGAACATAATAACATGTAATATGCAGGGACAGAACAGGGACAGCAGGGGGCGCACTCACTCTCCCAGTCTGTTTGGTGCAGTGTGTGTTCCGGGCACTCTGCCACTCAGGATTGTCCCAAAACCGCCGCGTAAAAGCCACAGATGTCCCGCTCTGCTCCTCGTGTCGGCGATGTCTTTGCCGGTATGGGTACTTCCGCGTCTGCGCGCGCACAAGAGTACGGTGTCCCAATGGAGTCAGGCTTTTACGCGACGGTTTTGGGACAATCCTGAGTGGCAGAGTGCCCGGAACACACACTGCACCAAACAGACTGGGAGAGTGAGTGCGCCCCCTGCTGTCCCTGTTCTGTCCCTGCATATTACATGTTATTATGTTCTTCTTATGTTTTATCATTTGAGGAGAACTTCAGCTTGCGGTTATCATCCAAAACTGCATTTTGGTCATTTGACCACTAGGGGCCGGCTGTGAGCGCTTCACTTTCACATGTCGGGCACTGCACATGATCACGTTTCTGTTATTACACTTATTTGCACCTTCATTTCATGTATCATAATCAAACAAATATCATTACTTGTTTTGATTCATTTAAAAACCTTTTCATCATTAAAGTTATTAATATCATTTAGAAGGTTTTTAACTTTAACTGTCATTACAAATTAAATGTGTTTTTAAATAAACTGACCCTGTTGGGACTATTTATCAAAAACTCCTGACTGCAAACAGGCCGAGCGCTTTCCCGGGCGAAGGACTGAAGTCTACACTTGGGCCCCAGGTTGTTGAATTGGGGGGAGGGGTGCTGAGGGCCTGAATGGAGAGGGGTGCTGAGAGCCTGAATGGAGAGGGGTGCTGAGAGCCTGAGTGGGGGAGGGGTGCTGAGAGCCTGAGTGGGGGAGGGGTGCTGAGAGCCTGAATGGAGAGGGGTGCTGAGAGCCTGAGTGGGAGAGGGGTGCTGAGAGCCTGAGCGGGGGAGGGGTGCTGAGAGCCTGAGTGGGGGAGGGGTGCTGAGAGCCTGAGTGGGGGAGGGGTGCTGAGAGCCTGAGCAGGGGTGGGGTGCTGAAAGCCTGAGCGGGGGAGGGGTGCTGATGGCCTGAGCGGGGGAGGGGTGCTGAGGGCCTGAGCGGGGGAGGGGTGATGAGGGCCTGAGGGGGGAGGGGTGCTGAGAGCCTGAGGGGGGAGGGGTGCTGAGAGCCTGAGCGGGGGCGGGGTGCTGATGGCCTGAGTGGGGAGGGGTGATGAGGGCCTGAGCAGGGGAGGGGTGATGAGGGCCTGAGCAGGGGAGGGGTGCTGAGAGCCTAAGTGGGGGAGGGGTGCTGAGAGCCTGAGCGGGGGAGGTGTGCTGAGAGCCTGAGAGGGGGAGGGGTGCTGATGGCTTGAGCGGGGAGGGGTGCTGAGGGCCTGAGCGGGGGAGGGGTGATGAGGGCCTGAGTGGGGGAGGGATGCTGAGAGCCTGAGTGGGGGAGCGGTGCTGAGAGCCTGAGTGGGGGAGGGGTGCTGAGGGCCTGAGTGGGGGAGGGGTGCTGAGAGCCTGAGCGGGGGAGGGGTGCTGGGGGCCTGAGCGGGGGAGGGGTGCTGAGGGCCTGAGTGGGGGAGGGGTGCTGAGAGCCTGAGCGGGGGAGGGGTGCTGGGGGCCTGATTGAGTGAGAGGGGGCTGAGAGCCTGAGCGGGGGAGTGGTCCTAGGAGCCTGAGCGGGGGAGGGGTGCTGAGGGCCTGAGTTGGGGAGGCATGCTGAGGGCCTGAGTGGGGAGGGGTGCTGAGGGCCTGAGTTGGGGAGGGGTGCTGAGGGCCTGAGTGGGGAGGGGGGCTGAGGGCCTGAGTGGGGAGGGGTGCTGAGGGCCTGAGTGGGGAGGGGGGCTGAGGGCCTGAGTGGGGGAGGGGTGCTGAGGGCCTGAGTGGGGGAGGGGTGCTGAGAGCCTGAGCGGGGGAGGGGTGCTGGGGGCCTGAGCGGGGGAGGGGTGCTGAGGGCCTGAGTGGGGGAGGGGTGCTGAGAGCCTGAGCGGGGGAGGGGTGCTGGGGGCCTGATTGAGTGAGAGGGGGCTGAGAGCCTGAGCGGGGGAGTGGTCCTAGGAGCCTGAGCGGGGGAGGGGTGCTGAGGGCCTGAGTTGGGGAGGGATGCTGAGGGCCTGAGTGGGGAGGGGTGCTGAGGGCCTGAGTTGGGGAGGGGTGCTGAGGGCCTGAGTGGGGAGGGGGGCTGAGGGCCTGAGTGGGGAGGGGTGCTGAGGGCCTGAGTGGGGAGGGGGGCTGAGGGCCTGAGTGGGGAGGGGTGCTGAGGGCCTGAGTGGGGAGGGGTGCTGAGCGCCTGAGTGGGGAGGGGTGCTGAGGGCCTGAGTGGGGAGGGGTGCTGAGGGCCTGAGTGGGGAGGGGTGCTGAGGGCCTGAGTGGGGAGGAGTGCTGAGGGCCTGAGTGGGGAGGGGGGCTGAGGGCCTGAGTGGGGAGGGGTGCTGAGGGCCTGAGTGGGGAGGGGTGCTGTGGGCATATCACTTTCCATAACAATTGCCTTACACATACTGCAGCCTGGGACACTCATAGGTTCAGACTGTCACAGATACAGAGAACGTGAGTCTCCAGTCAGTTAAACAAGTTAGTAGAATATTCCACTCATCCAGAGTGTGAGTGTGAATGTGTGTGTCAGTGTGTGTGTGTGATCAAATTATCTCCCCTATCCCCTTCTCTCTCTGCCCTCTCTCCCCTCTCCTCCCTCTCCTCTCTCTCTCCCCCCTTTCCTCCCTCTCCCTCATATGAGAGAGCGCGCACACTGAGGTGTATTTACATGTAACAGTGTAATCAATTAAAGCTAGCAATGACACTCAAATATAAAAGTGCATATAAGAAATTCATTTCGCTCGGTTTCCTGTTGTTTTTTTTTTGTCTTTTCAGGTACTAGTGCTGGTAGTTTTCCTCCTGGCAGGCGACCTGGTTCTAACCCCTTCTGTAAGCAATCTTTAACCGTTTTACAATCAATAAGCACATTATTACACTGTGTGCCGTATCTGTGAGCACTTACAGCTGCTTATTCTAGTGAAAGGAGGGCTTGGTTGCCTCACATTTGCAGAATGTCATCAAACCCGACTATTATGTGAGTTCCTGACACACTAATGACCCACAGCTGAGCTCTTCAGCGCAGTGAGAGGCCTTCTGGTGGGGTGCAGGGGTGACCGAAGATTATTAGCGGTGGCCAGGTAGTGGTATGCAGCAGTAGTCATTTTTAGTCCCTCAGCAATATGTTTTTGTTTTTCCCAAATAAGACGCACACGTATGTAACTAGGAAAGAGGTCCCACAAGCATGTACTGTATTAAGGTACAAAGGACTAGTCTACAGTGTGTCAGAGCTGTTTGCCCCTTTCGTAGGCATTGGTCTGAATAAACAAACGTTTTAAATAATGAGCCAGTAGCTCCGTGGTGCCATTCTGACGCATTTTAAAATTCCTAGGTGATCATTTGCATATCATTACCCATAATCCTAGTCCAGTGTTTTTCAACAGGGGTCCCCGGGCGCCCCTAAAGGTTTCCTGCAATATTCAGGTTATTTGAAAAATGTACCAAATACAGAAGAATTTTCAATGCATCAGATCGCAGACGCGCTATTAGAGAGGGTTGGGGTTCCTTACACTGTATCTGATCTCAGACACGTTATTAGAGAGGGTCGGGGTTCTTTACACTGTATCTGATCTCAGACGCGCTATTAGAGAGGGTTGGGGTTCCTTACAATGTATCTGATCTCAGACGCGCTATTAGAGAGGGTTGGGGTTCCTCAGAATTTCACAATATAATTATAGGGTTCCTTAACAACAACAACAAAAACGGTAACACTGTCTTAGTCTATAGCGTAACCCCCTGTATGACGTGACAAATGGGGTGAATGGAGACCGTTGGAAGATTTGCAGATAAACTCACAGGTTTTCCATGTTTTCTGAACTATAGTCGAAGTGTGCCTGGAAATCACTGTTGAAAAAGTCCTGTCACTTTATTGTATCATTAATATATGCTGCTAAATAAATACGTGTCATGTAATACCATTCATTTGCACAGTTCAACTACAAGAATGATATTCACTTGGATTCCGCCTTTTCTTTTTTCAGTAGGTCGCCTCGTGTAGGAAACCTTGTTGGGAGCATGAGGTGTGAAGACAGAGAGAGGAGCCTCGTCGCGTCCGCACCAATCACCGTGGCAACCGATGGCGCTCAACGTTTGCACTTTTGAGGGAACTTTATTTTTTAATTTTATTTTTTTTCGTCCGTTATCTGATATGAACAGGAAGATAAAATGTTTTGTTGCTTTTTTTTTTAGTTGTTTTTGTGGAGAAAAAAAAAATTAATCTGCTACTGACAAATTAGGTATTGAATTCAATGTGACTCTGGAAAGAAGGAGTTTGTGTATATAAATGTATATGTAAATTGTACAGTCCCTGTGTACAGGCCATAACACTTCGTCTTTTATTCGATTCCACTGGGGCACCGTGTCCCTTTTGCAGGTTTTTTTTTCATCTTATTGTAACTATAACACTAATTTTTATCTGTGCTTGTATTTTGTAAATTAAAAATGCTGTTGAAAAATAAAAAAAAAGATGAAATGAGATAATGTATTTCAGCAGCGTTCAAGTTAGTAGTGACTGTGTCCTCTGTGTAAATTAGGCTAAGTATAAAGTTCTGTGTATAATACATGGATACAATATTACACGAGGTATAATACAGATACACTTTCATTGCTCGGTTTCAGAATATACATTCACATTGTTCTATATACAGTATAATATACTTGATTACCTTATTTATGTACATAATCACTTTATTCAATTAGTATGGTCCTGTGATCACTCCCTATCCTTCTGTTGTCTCTCTAATATATATGTGTATAACATATATGTGCTTGTAACACTGGCTCTGCATCAGGATTGGACATTCAGTCAGGAGCGTCTCACCGCGCCCAGGTCTCTGCCGGTATTTGGCCATCGACGGACCCTGTGCCGCAGCCTCTTGGCACTCTGCCGCTGGGCACTCTGCCGCTGGGCACTCTGCCGTTGGGCACTCTGCCGCTGGGCACTCTGCCGCTGGGCACTCTGCCGTTGGGCACTCCGCCGCCGCACCCTGCTGCCGGACACCCTGCCGCCGGACACCCTGCCGCCGGGCACTCTGCCACCGGACACTCGGCCACTGGACACTTGGCCGCTCGCACTCTGCCGCTGGACAATGTGCCACTGGACACTCTGCCGCTGGGCACTCGGCCATTAGACACTTGGCTGCTGGGCACTCGGCTGCTGGGCACTATGCTGCTGGGCACTCGGCTGCTGGGCACTATGCTGCTGGGCACTCGGCTGCTGGGCACTATGCTGCTGGGCACTCGGCTGCTGGGCACTATGCTGCTGGGCACTCGGCTGCTGGGCACTATGCCACTTGGCTGCTGGGCACTTGGCTGCTGGGCTCTCTGCCACTGGGCACTCTGCCACTGGGCACTCTGCCACTGGGCACTCTGCCACTGGGCACTCTGCCACTGGGCACTCTGCCACTGGACACTCTGCTGCTAGGCACTGGCCGCTGGACACAGCCACCGGCCGTTTTGCCAATAAGGTAAGTTAATTTAAGAGGGTTTAGCAGTTGGGGTAGGGGTTATGAATAGGGGTTTTGGATTAAGGTTTTATGGATAGGGGTTTAGGGTATGGGGTTAGGGGTTTTGGGGTTAAGGTTTTTAGAGTAGGGGTAGTTTTAGTATTAGGGGTAATGAGTAAGGTTAGGGGTAACCTTGGCAGTGAAGTGGCTGGCGGCGTGGTGAGTAGTGGATAAACACCAGCGGAGATTTGGTCGCGGCAAAACGGCAGCAACCAAATGTCCTAGACCGACTCTGCATGTAGAGTAACACCGGCCTGTATACTCATTGTGTTACAATGTAGGACCAGCGTGGCTGTTATAGGTGTAGTAGGTTAAAACCAGATGATTCAACATCAGACACGTCAAGGTATTTTAAAATCATTCTTAAATTTATTGCGAGGGAAATATCGCCAACGTGTTTTCTCCGCCCCAGTAATACGGTAATCAGTTTTAAGGTAAATTCAGATCACAATGAAACAAGCAGGATCGGTATAATCTGTTAAAAATTATTTACAAACAATTTTACTTCTGTGGGGCTTTTACAGAAAGGAATTAATCACCTAGTTTTACTTTTAGATGAATTTGTTCCCCTGTGGACTGTAAATTCGAATGCAGACTCTGCAGTTAGGCGTTACTATGTAGCTACAATGCAGATACACGCACTGCTTTGGCCAAGCAGTTAACACTTCCCCGACAAGAATTCTCTCCTAGGAGTTTGGGTGGTTAATTTAGTTGCTACTTCAGGGTCCCTGGAAACAGCGGGGTTAAAGAAAATCCACCATTTGTCCCCCTCTCCCCCCCCAAAAAAATTAAGGTGAACAGGTCACTACTTTTAACAAAGAGATGTATGTAGATTGTGGGTGCTGAGCAGGGACCGCGTCTCGGAACTAGCGATGTGCGTATTGAGAAACGCTTCTCTGCCGTTTCAAGCAAACGTTCCAAAAGTTCGCAAAATTCTAGTGAAACAGTCCAAATTGTTCAAAATTTGCAATTTCACTTTTGAAAAATGGTGAAATGGCAGCAACATAAACTTTTTTTTACATGTGCGTTCGAATTTTGAAAGCGTAGGTAGTAAGTGCGCTGACTGTTTGTTCTCTTTACGGTTCCTTATCTCTCATGCAGCTTAATGCTCCTCCCGTGATCAACGGGGTCAAAGGTAAAAGACTCAAATTAAACACTTTCAATAAAAGAAAGCGGTACTTTATGTAAAAAATAACAAGTCACAAAACTTACAATAAAAGAAAAAAACATTCAGATCTCCCAGTCAGGTCACAGACATACTTCAGCACATGGATAGCCACACACAGGTGCCAGGAATAGTACTAGCCAGTAGCCACGGTGTCCTCCCCAGACAGATGCCATTTCACAATAGAAATGAGTGTGCCTATTCACATTCCAGTGCGACTCTGTCAGGACCCCAAAGACACCAATGGGAAGATGTTCTTAAGAACCAGTAATGTCATTTGTGAACCATCTAGTGCAGAGCTCTGCAACTGGCAGCCAGCGAAGGGCCAAATCCGGCCAGCGAAGGGCCAAATCCGTCCAGTGAAGGGCCAAATCCGGACAACGAAGAGCCAAATCCGGCCAGAGAAGAGTCAAATCCAGCCAGCGACAAACCAAATCTGGCCAGCGAAGGGCCAAATCCTGCCAGCGAAGAATCAAATCCGGATAGCGAAAGGCCAAATCCGGACAGCGAAAGGCCAAATCCGGACAGCGAAAGGCCAAATCCGGACAGCGAAAGGCCAAATCCAGCCAGCGAAAGGCCAAATGTGGCCAGCAAAGGGCCAATTCCGGCCAGCGAAGGGCCAAATGTAGTCAGCGAAGGGCCAAATGCAGCCAGCGAAGGGACATCCGGTCAAGAAATGGGCAATTCCGTCAGCGAAGGGCCAAATCCATTCAGTAAAGGGCCAAATTCAGCCAGTGGAGTAAAATCCGGGCAGCGAAGGGCCAAATGTGACCAGCAAACGGTCATTTCCAGCCGGCAAAGAGTTAAATCCAGCCAGCGAACAGTCAAATCCTGCCAGCAAATGGCTAAATGTGGCCAGCGAAGAGACAAATCCGAAGGGCCAAATCCGACCAGCGAAGGGCCAAATCCGGCCAGCGAAGGGCTAAATCCGACCAGCGAAGGGCCTAATCCGGCCAGCGAAGGGCCAAATCCGACCAGCGAAGGGCCAAATCCGGCCAGCGAAGGGCTACATCCGACCAGCGAAGGGCCAAATCCAGCCAGCGAATGGCCAAATGCAGCTAGTGAAAGGCCTTGATGTGACTCTCAACTGCCCAAGCAATTAGTATGAAATTAGCAGGAGCAAAATGACCTTTTTCACATTAAAACTCACTTCAAGTAAAGCGTATGTATGTGCAGTATATACAGTATAGTACCGATGTTATACACACTTGCATATTGAGATATTATCATTTTTAAATGTTTCCATAATGATGTTATAATGAGCTTGTGGCCCTTGTTCTACTAAATGTTTTCTGATCTCTCCCCTTTGGGGAACTGTTTGGCGAGCCCTAATCTAGTGTATAAATCACGCATATATTGCCAGTTTAAGTTTAGTTTACAATCAAGTTTCTTAAATCCATTTTGTAATATTTTTTTATGTCTGTAATAAATAAAGGTATCAAACAACATTCCAATTTTTGCACCCAACATTTTCTGATTATGATTTGATTCAGTAAAATTTTTTAATGAATGTGAAATTGGATAAGTAAAGACAAATATCAAATATCAAATATCAAATATATATATATATATATATATATATATATATATATATATATATATATATATATAATGTAAAAAAAAAACACATAGCATACAATGGTACAACCTCTAGATACATATTATCTTGTATATGGTTATATTGGTAAACAAACTAGTGCATTATGGGACTTTCATTGTATGCCTTTATTAAGTGAGAAACAAAATGGAAAAAGACACAACCCCACTCATTAAGCAGAACACCTTGGCCACTGAATAAACAGACTGTAAATACAAATATAGGATAAGGATCTGTCATCTAAAATTAGCAAAGGTTGAACTTGATGGACATTCAGTATGTCTTTTTTCAACCTCATCTGCTATGTAACAGTTTATTAAATAACCATATTGAACAGACCTGTATCCATTCACTTTAAGAAGGATCCCTAAAATTACGTAATGTGTGAGTTGGAGAGACATTTGAGTGAAGATTGTTTTTCGATTCACATGGCCAATAAATGCGAATTTGTCATGTTGTATATGTTAATGTGTGAAATCCACAATATTGTACCTATTGTCACCAGAAAAACTCCTACATCTGCATAATCCAAGTCAACATTGCTCTCTGAATTAGAACTTCCTGATTTGCAGTTTTTGGAGAAGACATATGCAATGACATAGTCATTACACATTAATAATAACAAATAAAACCTGGTACTGTACATCCTGATCTCTCTTGCTTTCCCCCACCCCACCCCAATACACATACACAATTAACCGAACCATGGCGCACACACTCTTACCTTGGAGGGGGCCTACAGTGCCACGCAGCTCTCACGCGGGATGCATAAATTGGGCCTGACTTCCGACGCGACCCGTTGGTGGGGAAGCCCCAGCAGCAGCTGGGTCCCGGCAGCTGGATGGTCAGGCCCAACTTACGCTTGCGTATACTGATCTGTGTGGTTGATTTGAAGTGCTGGTTGTTTAAAGTGTGCAGTTAGAAACAGAAGCAGTTTGAACAAGGAAGCGGTTAAACAAGGTATTGAAGTACAGTTTACTGTTGGTACTTATAAACTTCATAGTTTCTACAACGCGCAGGATTGAAAATTCCACTCAATGCACATCTTGCCAAATGTATGTAAAGACATACAATACAATACAAATGTATGTGCACTTGGACCAGCTGTTCCAATGAGCATACCACTGTGGGAAGTGTGAGCGGGTGGTCTCTTTAGAGTCAGAGATTGCTGATCTGAAGAGGCAACTTGCAATATTGAGGGACAGCGGCAATCTTAAAAGGGGTTTAGAGCTCACTGAGCAGGCCCTTGCTTCGACTAGTGGTGCAGATGGTGGTGCTGTTAGTGAGGAGCAGGTTGCTGTTAGTGAGGTTGGTTGCTGTTAGTGAGGAGCAGGTAGGTAGCTGGGTGACAGTTAAAAGGGGAAGCAGGGGCAATAGGGAGAGGCAGGTTGTTTCTGAGCTGACACTTCCCAATAGATTTGCTATGTTGAGTGAAGATATTGGGAGTGTCGGGGCAGAAATGGCAAGGCTGGGGGAGACTAATTCCTCAAGCAGCTAGGGGAATAGTTCCTCCAGCACAGTGGGGACTCAGGATGCTCAGATACAAAGAAAGATTGTGGTGGTAGGGGACTCCATTATTAGGAAGGTAGATAGGACAATCTGTTGCCATGACGGCATGAAACGAACAGTTTGTTGTCTCCATGGTGCTCGGGTTCGGCACATTGCGGATAGGGTAGACAGATTGTTTGGGGGGGGGGTGAGGGGGAGGGGAGCTGGGATTGAGCCGGCGGTCTTGGTACACGTTGGCACCAATGACAAAGTTAGAGAAAGATGGAGGGTCCTAAAAAATTATTACAGGGATCTAGGCCAAAAGCTTAAGGCAAGGACCTCCAAGGTAGTATTTTCTGAAATACTACCAGTTCCATGTGCTACCGCAGGGAGACAGTCAGAGATTAGGGAGGTTAATGCATGGCTAAGAAAGTGGTGCAGGAAGGAGGGTTTGGGGTTTTTAGGGCACTGGGACTCCTTTTCTGAGAGGTGCCATCTATATTCTAGGGACGGATTGCACCTCAATGAAGAGGGATCTTCTGTGCTAGGAGGGAGAATGTTAAAAAGGTTGGAGGAGATTTTAAACTAGGATAGAGGGGGGAGGGGAATGAAACATAATGAACTAAATAGAATAGAGGAGGATACAATTGGGTATGGAGGTACAGTAGAATGGGGGGCAAGTGTGAATTTGACAAGCAGTGAGACACCCATAGTAAATACAGATAATACTAGAAAACTTCTAAAGATTAAACCAAGTGGGCGCAGAAAGGAAGGAGCAGATAAGATAATAGTACAGGTGGAAAAAAAACTTAAATGCATGCTTGCTAATGCAAGAAGACTGACAGATAAAATGGGGGAGCTTGAATTAATAGCTGCAAGGGAGCATTATGATATCATAGGCATTACTGAAACATGGTGGGATGAAACTCATGACTGGGCAGTTCATTTAGAGGGTTATTCCCTTTTTCAGAAAGATCGAACAAATAGATGGGGAGGTGGAGTATGTTTATATGTTAAACCGGATCTAAAACCTATTATAAGGAATGATGTTTATGAAGGGAATGATGAAAATGTAGAGACTTTGTGGATAGAAATTAGCAGTTGAGGTAAAAGTATAAAGAAAATGTTTGTAGGGATATGCTATAAACCACCAAATATCTCTGAGATTGAGGAAGCTAAAATACTTTTGCAATTGGTGAAGGCATCAAAACTAGGTCATGTTTGCATAATGTGGGATTTTAATTATCCAGATATAGACTGGGGAAATGAGATTAGCATTACAACGAAAGGAAACAGGTTTTTGGGGGTGGTTAAAGACAATTATATGACCTAAATTATTGAGGAACCAATCAGGAGAGGGGCAGTACTGGATTTGGTAATATCAAATAATGTAGAAGTACAGCAGGGCCCCACTTCTCGGAGCTACGCTTCTCGGCGATCCGCTGATACGGCGGCACCGAGAAGGGGGCCGCCATGTTGGTTTGTAAATCGCGCATGCGCAGAACGGGCGAGTGCGCCCAGCGCGCATGCGCAGACCGCAGGTTGTGCGCGCATACCATAGGTTGCACATGCGCAGAACGGCAAAAATGCCGGTTTGCACATGCGCAGAAGTGAAAATCGCCGGATCCGCTTTCCGGCGATTTTCACTATACGGCGGGCCTCTGGAACGGAACCCGCCGTATACCCGGGGCCCTGCTGTAATAACAAATATTCAAGTCCTGGAACATTTGGGTAACAGTGATCATAACATGGTCTCATTTGAAATAAATTATCAACAAAGACCTTAAACCAGGGGTGGGCAACCTATTTGTCAATGTAGCCACAGGTGTGGCGAATTAGAAGTGAAAATAGCCACACCATGTAAAAATTGAGGTATTATGTAGCGCATGCGAAAATTTTAAACGCACAGTTTGAACAAGTTTATAAATTCTCAGGGCCGTTCTATAGTGTGTGCGCGCGTGCCTGTGCGAACGCATGTGCACGTGACACGTG